>NC_043742.1:4136063-4156408 GCF_004337985.1 Pyricularia pennisetigena
AAAAAAAAAAAAAAAAAAAAAAAAAAAAGTATACCTATCTGTTTAAAAGGACTCTTTGGAGAAACATTGTATAAGATCAAAATAGAGGTGGGAACTGCAAAATATAGGCAATCATCCAGGCAGGATCGATGTATTATAAGACTACTGCTCGACATCAAATCGGTTGGCTTGATATAAGCTAGGTAGAAGTGTGTACTATACGAATTGCCCGGCTCCCCCTGCTTCCTCCTTTTGCCTTCTGATCCACAGATCAAGCCTTCGTTCAAGCATGCACACCGCCTTGGCAAGTCTACTTGGGGCAAGTCCTGATAGCTCAGCTGCGAATAAACCGTTAGTCTGCGTACTCGACTGTGGGTTCGAAAAGTCTATGAACATACCAGCTTTGTTGTAGAATGCCCTAGCAGTTGGCGGGAGATCGTCAACGTTGCGCCAGACCCAGTGTTTGGTCCCGAAACCCGTCGTCACATTATCTCCATTCGCAGGATCCTCGGGAAACTGCAAAGTCATTCTGCTATGAATTTCTAGCAACTTACCGTCTACAGCCGTCTCATCGGCATTTACAGGTCTGGTTTCTCTTTGTTGCTCCTGAAGAGGAAAAAGACCGGCAAATCGCCCTAGCTGGCTGGATCTTTGCGGGTCGATCTTAACCTGCTGAAACCAAGCAAGATAATCATCTGCTTTAGCTTGACTTAATGTCCATGCATCTTCAGAGGTCAGCATCTCAATGTCCTTTCGAGAAAGCGACTCTTTTGGCGCCACTTCAAACTGCTCCCTCCATCGTTGCCAGTCAATCTTTAGCAAAGGTACTGGGAAGCTAGTTTCGCTAGTGCCTCGACGAACGTCATCAAACGGACAGATCAACTTGGTGACCATGACAATGCATGATATCAAGAAGACATCGGGGTGGTCGAGTAGTTGCACTCTTCGTTGTCCGAGCGGAAAAGTAAAGTCCACGTTAAGGAAGTCGACCATCTCTTGGGTAAAGGTATATATCTCGGCTGTGACAACGGCGGGTTAGGCCTCTTGTCCCGCATACTCATCCATTTCGCTAGAAATCCAAACTTACGTGGCAGTGCCAGTTCTTTAATGTATCGTAGCGTAAGCAGCTGTCTGTTCAGAGGCGGGAACGTCATCTTGTAGAATTTATGAAAGGACAAAACCAGCCCGAGAACCGCTGCGTGGATCTCTCCGCCCGAAAAGGGTGTAGATCGGGCCGTAAGTGCCTTTTGATATTGTCCAGGTAGACGAGCCCTCATCTCACAAGGAACCTCATGGATCTACGAAAGCCAGTTAGTCGTGTAGGAGGAGGACAACAGCCAAGATCAAAACCACGTTGACTAAACCCACCGCATCGAGATATATGATCTGATTGTTCTTGCCCCAGCTGAACAAGTCTCCGACCCTGACAGGCAACCGCATCAATAGACAGCCCAGGTAACAAAGCCCTAGTGTATCAACCAGCCTGGGGAGGGACCTCTTGACGCCGATCTCCGAAGTCCAGCTCCTCGCCCTTGAGCTGCCTCTCGTCCCAGTGCCCGACCGGTCCGTCCGCCCGGCCTCCGACTCCCCGCCGCTGCTGAACATCTTCATCTCGCTGCCGTCGGTCTCGCTCCTCTCTCCACCCGACTGGGCGTCCTCGTCCCGCTCCGCCTCGGAAACGGTCTTGAGCCCCTCAATGTTGCGCGTTCTCAGCACCCAGAGGTCCCGCACCACCGTCTCCAGCTCGGATGGCAGACCCCGGTCGTGCATGAGCCAAAACAGCTGCTTGCGGAGAACGAGCTGCAGGCACTGGAGGTACAGCTCGCGCGACGCGTTGCCCGAGAGCATGCGCGAGGTCTTTTCGCGGACCTCCTTCTCCTTGCGCGCCACTGCGCCTGTCTGCCCGAACCCATCCTCGTCTTCAAAGTCATGCTCCACGAAGCCCTAGGGAAAATGTGGTACCGACAGAGGTTGGTCGGGTCAACATCAGTTGAGGATTTATGCCGAGCGTATCCATCCTGATGAGCAGTGAATTTGGGAATCACCATACCTCTATCTCATGTCCGCGATCGCAATATCGGCGACCATCTTCGGAATACCATCTTTTGGACGGGCACTGCTCGCATGTCTGGCCCTTGGTGAATCTGTGATAACTGCGCCGTCCCGACATTGTTTCTTACCAGTTGCAAGATGCGGTGCATCAACAGATTGGTGGTCAAATTTGTTGTCAGTGGCGAACAAGATGGAGAGATCCTGCAGTCGACTCAACACAAAGACAGGAATACCTATCTAGGTAGGTGGGTCGAAGGCTACCACAGTCCGTCACGATAGTGTTCTAATTACTAGACTTGACTAGACTACTGCTAAACCTAGAGATGGAATTTTTTACATTCGGTTAGATCCAGTTTTTTGCCGCTTGTCCACAAGGTTTTTTTTTTTTTTTTTTTTTTTTTTTTTTTTTTTTTTTTTTTTTTTTTTCCCAAAATTTATTCAAGATTACACACATCCAAATCTATGCACGAAATAACGCATGCAATGGCTAGTCCCGCCAACTTATCTTCCAAGTTCTTCAAAGAATTTTTTATTTTTTATTTTATTTGAGCCAGGGGCTGAGCCTGTTGAACTGACGAGGACCTATATTACCCATGTATGCGTCGGGCAGATCACAATGGACAACACAAGGGACGCAATCGTGAACTTGTGCGTAACATGTCCCGTCGCAAGTGATTTCTTTTCCTTTATCGTCGCTTCGTATAATGACAAAGAACACGCCAGTGTCGTAGTAAATTTCCTTCCCATTGAAACCAGCTCCAGCAACCCAGTTGAGTCGCTCAAAGTTTGAGCTGGGCGGCGTGGCCACTCGAAAATATCATGACAGGGAATCCACGGATGCGCCGCTCGATTACTTGGCCGCGGTAGGAACCTCCTCACCCATAGCCTTGGTAACGACGACAACTGCGCAGATATGCTATCAGTGTCTGAATCACACGGGTGAGATGCGCTAGGTTGGATAAATAACTTACAGACTTCCTTGTTCTCGTCCTGCTGCTTGAGTTCATAAAGGCGACGAATCTCCTTGGCAACCTCCTCGGCCTTGTCAGATCCCTCAGGGAGCTTGATGTCCTCCCTCATCTCTCCGTTCGTGTCCATGAGATGGAGGAAGCCGTCGCCCTCAATGTCGATCTATGCAAGGCACGAGTTCATCAGTTAGTAAGCCCAACAATACCATCCCTAGATTCCCACACGCATCTGTTTCTTACAAGCTCAAAGGTCTCGTTGGTGACGTTGGGAACGTCCATGTTGTGGGTGGACGGAGAGAGATCTTCCAGCTTCTTGTTGGTGAAGATGTCTATTGCGACTAAGTGGACCTTGGCGTGGCCGTGCTTGCCGGTCTTCGAGGTCGACATGTCGACGATCTTGCAGGGACGGCCCTTGATGACGACGTGACCACCCTTCCTCAGTGCAGAACACTGCATGGGGTAGGTGGTCGACGCGCCGGCGTCGGTCGACTCGAAGGTGTGCTCATGCTGAAGATTCGAGATAAAGAAACAGTCAGTCACTCTGTCATAAAAAAGGCGATGCGCCTCCACCAGTCCTTCGAATGCAGAACATGAGAACCACGAAGCCCTAGAGCCCGCCCATGTTGTCCCAGGTGAGCTCGAACGCAGTGTCGCACACATTGAGAGCAGACAGTGTCGTGGTGTTGTGCCCCAGTCACCTCGGATCAAGTAGAGCCGCGCACAACAGAACAAGCAAATCACCGAGCGACGAGAGGGGCGGCACCAAAACCATGGCCGTTTCTACTAACCTGCTCGTCAGACATCTTGAAAATTCGTCTAGGTAATGCTTCGTCGAGAGAGTGAGAAAGACGAAGGGCGAAATGCAAACAGCTGCGACGACGAGACGAGACGCCTGGATGATAGAAAGGATGAGGAAAATGTGGAAATAGTCGGGGGAGGAAGTTTGAGAAATCAAGAAGGGTTTTAAGCAAAATTTGGAAAATTACTAGGAGGGAGGCAAAAGACAGAAGCGGGCGGGGAGGGGTCGAGCGACTCCTTTCGGGTGCGTTGCGTGCCAAAAAGCAGTGGGGAAGATGTGGGGTCGAGGGGTTACCAATCTGATGGAGATCTTTGGCTGCGGCGATTGGTTGTCTGCGATTCACTCAAGGGCGCTGTGAACAATTGACTACTGGCCTGTAAGGATGCAGCAGTAGAGAACAATTGACGGATGGCATTGAAATTAACTGAGCCGTTCAATTGTCTGTTAGCAGTTTTCTCTAGGTTGTGTTGTCTTTCGTAGCTGCAGGTTTTGGGAGAGCTTCCCCAGCTCCCGTGCCGCCGTCCAAACCTGGGAAAGTGCTCGCAGCACAGACTGGTAAATGTCAGCGAATATCAGCTTGACCGAGCGAAACTTCCGCTTTCCATCAAGGCACCTGTAATCTAATACTCCTCATACGAAAGATATGAGCACAAACTTAGAATGTCAATACTATCTTTATGGACAGCAGGTCTCAGTTAACGGATTTCAGAACCTACATGCATGCGCGCCTTCGCAATGTCAATTTCCCCCAAGTGCCTAGGCATGCCCCACCATTTTTTTAATATAAATTTACGCGACGCGCCTGCAGAGAAAGTTATTACTTTCTTGCCGTACCACCCTTGGAGTCTCCTGACAATATTGATTGTGCTAACGCTCTTTCCGCAGGACTTCTAATCAATTACCCTGTCAGTTGTATAATAAAAGCCAAAGCCTCTTTGAATTCCTACTTGGGTAGAAACCTAGGGTTCCTAACTTTCTTCCGAGTCATTTCTAGTTCTGAGAGTGAAAAAAAAAAAAAAAAAAAAACGCCCGAAAAAAGCTTTAATTAGGCCCTGGTATAAGTCATGTAATTAGATAGGTACTTTGTCTTGAATCTCCATGGTCCCCTTTGGTTATCTGAATCAATCGTAGCGCCACGTTGGGGCTTTGAGGTCAGTGACAAAGCTGAGGAGCCTGTCCCACCACAGGAATCTCAAAGGTAGATAATCACAGCAGAAATTGCCCTTATTCTCTTGTTATCAAACATCGAATTCGCAACTGAAAACCAATGGGCCATAAACGAGCTCTTTTCTTTGTACAAGGTCTTTGGAGCACCAAGGTAGCGTAGTCGCTAGGGTACTTGCTTTCAGTTGAACTACCGTTTTCCCACTTAGGGAGTACGCTTTACAGGGTTCCTCGATCTAACTGATCCACTCCGCCTACTGGGACAAGCCAGCCAATGGAAGGACCCTGCTCTGGTAGGCATTCTAACTACCACACATACGTAGCCGAACAACAACGACAGTAAGAACACAATCACGCTAGAAGTCAATGAACCGGCTCTACAAGCTTTATAGTGATACGCCAAACATTACGGGAGAAAGCGGCCTCAAAAACTGTCGCGTTTGGAGCTTTAACAGTTCTTGAAGGACTTAGCCTCATAGCAAACCCCATGAGGCGTGCGCTGCGCTTCCTGGGGTTATGATCGCCATTTAAAGATCCTAAACCTTCGCCGCACACTTGGCCTGGCCGCCCGACATGTGGCTAGACAGACTTGCCGCTCAGTCCTTCCCAGGGCCTTCATCGTCCCAATCGACCAGTCGCGCGGCCTCCCCCCTGCCACGACGCACCTCTAGCATCCGCGGACCTTACACAACATCCTCGCGCTCAGCACGCAGCTCATCCCTATCGCTGGCCTCGAGCAACTCGAGCACATCGCTACTCGCCTCCGCCCGAAAAACAAACGGCTCTGCACTGAAGCAGACTACAACCGTGGACGATGGAAAGCACGCGGCGGAAGTGCTGCAGAAGCTCTTGGGGGATGGCTTGACCCTGGAGGAAAAGCTTCCCAGTCCTGTGACAGAAGAGGACTTGGAACTGGACTTTGACTTTGGTGGCCGTTCGCTCCGTGAGCTGGTTAGCGAACAAGCACAAACAGCAGATGACGACTTATACAGACCACAAACCATTGAAGAGTGTGCGTTGACCAGATTCTCATGTCGCCCCTTTCGTTCTGTGCTAAAAGACTTAGCTTGCAGATGAAAGAGATAAAACCAAGTTCGAAGAACTCTCCAAGTCAATACGCGCCTGCGACGATGTTCTAAGTTCCGTCGAAACGAACCTTACAAGCTTTCGAAACGATCTTGCCAACGTTTCTGCCGACATCGAAAGCTTGCAGGCCAGATCTACGGCCCTCAATGTCAGGCTTGACAACCGCAAGGCTGTCGAGAAAGGGCTGGCCCCAATAGTCGAGGAAGTTAGCGTGTCGCCAGTCATTGTTGCCAAGATATCGGAAGGGCACATCGACGAAGAATGGGTCCAGGCACTCAAACAGGTGGAAAAGCGAGCACTCGCGCACAAGAACAGTGCAAATCAAGGGAAAAGCAAAGCACTCGCAGACCTAGGACCACTACTTGAAAGATTGGTACTCAAGGTATGCCTAAGTCGCGTCTACTATCCGTGTGCTCGTTCGACGCGAGAGAAACCTCCGATTTCTGACAACTTTCCCTGCAGGCCATCGAGCGAATAAGAGACTTCCTGGTCGCTCAAATCAAAGCTTTGAGGTCTCCCAACATCAATGCTCAAATCATCCAACAGCACAACTTTCTCAGATTCAAAGAATTGTTTGCCTTTTTACACAAGCACCATGCTATCCTGGCAGAGGAGATATGTCAGGCATACAAAAACACCATGAAGTGGTACTACCTGACACAGTTTACGCGATATCAAAAGGCTCTTGAAAAGCTTAAGCTTCATGTCCTCGACAAAAACGATGTTTTGGGGCATGATGATTCATCCAGGAAAACAACAGTTCTTTCCAGTGCCAAGATTTCAGGTCCACCACATGACGCTTTTAACCTCGGTAGACGGCTTGATATTTTGAAGACGGGTAATCAACAAGCCTTGTCGTCATATCTGGCAGAAGAAGATCAGACAGCACATTATCTCGAGGTCCCCTTCAGAAATTTCAACCTGGCACTTGTGGACAATGCTTCGGCGGAGTATACGTTTCTAACACAGTTCTTCACGCCGGCAATCCCAGTGTCTTCGATATCACGACATTTTAGCGAAATCTTCGAGTCGACATTTGCCGTGGGCCGAACACTTTCCAAGTCATTGATTGAAAATTCATACGATTGCCTGGGGCTGCTCATCTGCATCAGGTTGAATCAGCGACTGGCCTTCGAGTTGCAAAGGCGGCGTATTCCCGCTGCTGATGGTTACATCAACGGAACATCCATGCTTCTCTGGCCACGGCTGCAGATGGTTATGAGCCACCACTGCGATTCGGTCCGGACGCTCACCAGCGCCCTGCCCACTCGGCAACCAGCCGCTTCAGCCGTTGCGCAACAGTCGGCAGCGCCTCATGTTGTCACGCAGCGCTTTGGCCAGCTTCTCCACGGACTATTGGTTCTGAGCGCCGATTCCGGCGACGACGAGCCGCTCTTGGCAAGTATTGGGCGACTGCGTTCGGAGACGGAGGCTTTCTTGACCAAGTTTAGCCAGGCATGGTTTGGCAAAGATAAGAGGAAACGAGAACGATTCTTGTACAATAACTACTCGTTGATCTCGACCATCATCGGTGATTCTGAAGGAAAGCTTGCTGATGAGCAAAAGGAGCACTTTGTAAACCTGAAGAAGGCATTCCAGGAGGGCGCGTAATTCTTGGTGTAGCTAAGCAGTAGACATGGGAAATGAAGCTTAATTGGCTGCTGCCGCCGCCACGGTCTGGTTTCAAGACTTCGTGGTGAATGTCTCGCAAATATGGGAAAGCCATGCCAGTAACATGACACAAGCAATCAGTCCCTGAGCCATCGATTTGACAAGGAAGCAATATACACAAGCGGCCCTGGTGAACGCCGCAACCAAAACGCCAAGACCCCGAAAGCAACAGCGAACCCAATGGTCCTTGCGGGCTTCCTGTAAGCCCAAAGTACGGCCAGTGCTTTCTCACGCTTCTCTTCCCACTCGAGCTCCCGGACCTGGCGCTCAAAGAACTGCCTTCCCTGATCCAGCGTCTGCTTTGCACACGCCGCTGAGTCGCGCGCCGTCTTGAGCACGCTGTTGGGCGAGATGCCGTGCCTCCAGTTCGGCAACGTCTCTGGAGGGTGGTCCTCGGCCAGCGCCACGGCGCGCGCGAGCAGGTCGTCAAGATCCAGGGGCTGCGGCAGTTTTGAGAGGATCGAGTGCAGCATCTCTGGCTCGTCGGGCGGCGTGTCGAAAAGCTCCTCTCTCCGGCTCATGACTATCGCCGCGAAGACGTACACGCTGAACACGGGCTCCCTCGCTAACAGTGCGTCGAATAGCCTGGCGATTTCTCCCAGCGTTTGCACGTCGTGGGCGTACATGGTCAAGGTCCCGGACAGGGCGAAGAAAGGCTCGGTCTGGGAGAGGTGGTGACATAAAGACGGGTCGGCAGCGCGAAGAATGTCGGGCAAAAGGCGGAGTTGCGCGATTGCAGGTGCAAGATTTGGGAGCATAAAGTCCCGGATTCGCAGGACTGAGAGACGTGCGACAATTGCGGCTCGTTGAGAAGGGGAAAGAACAAGGAGAAAGACTTGACATATATCATGATAGCCCTGAAAGTAACAGAGATACGGATTACTGCGGAGAACCTCGACAATTAACGCGGATAGTGCTGCCTTTTGGTGCTCCATGTCGTTTGGATCTTCAACTATAAATGTAAAAAGAAACCCAGGAGTGATGGTCAGTAAAGCTCAAAAAGACCCGTGATGAGAATTTCTGGGCGTAGTATCAACGTACTGTTGGGGTAATATATAAAAGCCCTGTTTACGTCAAGTTGAACCTGGTCTTCGTCTCGGTGCCGAGGCATTTCTTTCCACAAGCCATCATCGACCGGAGAGGAAGATGCATTCTTGTCCACCAAGACATCATCGCTTTCGGGCTCTAGACCAAGCAAAACCGGCCCTTCGTGGATAACGTGAGTAGAAATTCCCCACTATACTCAGTATACAAGCAGTACTGGCCAGACTTACATGCCTGTCGCCTCAAGCGATCCGACAAAAACCCACCCTTGGATACTGCCAGTTCTTTGAGTCGGTTGATCTTGCGCAGCTTGCATGCCTCGGAGATGGAATCTGCCTTTTCCTTGTCCTGCTCGAGGATTTGTTCATCATCTCCGTTGATGGGCAGTCGAATGTTACTGCTCCTGCTTGAAATCGACCTCCTTGATTTGACTGACGATGCACACGATCCGGAAGCTCTCAGGGCAGCCCCCGACGGCCTGGGCCCATCCTCCATTTCTGGCCGAAAACAAAGACCAACGGGAAAACCTGCGCGATTATCACCAACCAGGCAGGGTTACTTTTATGAGGTGTAAGATCCTGGAGTGATTGTTCCCACAACAGATTGCTTGATCCTTGTAGAGTCGGGAAAGCAACTTTGGGATGACACCCACTTCACCATTTATTGTGTGATGAAAAATCAAGTTGATACCTGCAACGATTGGTGGGTATGAGGATGCACGGAGAGATGTTGGAGGTTGCCGGGGCACGTCCCAATTTCGAAAGATGTACGTAGTAAACTCGGGGTACCAACCAAGATTAGGTGTTATCTGTTGGTTGAGATACTGATTACCAGTTGATACAACAGGAACTGGCTCAAGTTGAGAGATTGATAAACTGAGTGAAATCCGGGGGGGTTTTTTTTTTGTGGGAGTTTGTTAAACTATATTCAATCTTGATTATTGAATCAACTGAAAAAGGCGCTGGATTAACGTGAAAACGAAACAAAGAAAATAAAAAACCAGACAAGCAAGTTTCCAAACCAAGCTGAGAACGCGAACGATGTACGTGGATGCATTGGGACAAGCGCGCCGAGCCGCGCTGTGGCCATCCAGGCTCGCCAGGTACGTACTGTAGGTACTCTAAGTGGGTGTTGCTACAGTGCAAATAAACATATCTACTGTTCAAGGCCCGGCTGGGAGCGACCAGGCAGGGGGTCAGGTTTGGTTTGTGACCTGTCAGAAAAGGAACTTTTCGAGTCCTATCTGGATCTACTTTGCAGTAGCTTCGCAAGCCTCGTTGTCAGTTTTGGTGGATGGGCAAGTACGATATGCAGGTCAGAATTAGATTCAAAATCGAGTCTTGTTCCGCCCAGAATTTGCTACTTGGGAGTCAATAGCCATCCTGCCGCGGTTTCCTGTTCGAGTGTGAAGGCTTCCCAAGACTAAGTAGCTTTCGAATTGAATTTGCTTCATGTTGACGCATGCGAATTCTGACTCCTCCCACTCCCCTTACTGCAGCATACATACATAATACAGATGCCATTATGCATCCAGGGCTTGCAGGCACGTCATCAGGCGGGTTCCAACTGCAACGAAGGAGTACATTACATACCATAAAACATTGGTCGATTCTCACAACACAAGGTCGATAGCAAGTGTCCTCGCTTAAGTACCTACATCGAGGCTAATAGGTTCTATTACGGTTGTTTGGGGGATGAGTGTTCCGCTCCCTATGGCATGGCCTCCTCTTAAGCAGGCAGGTATATGCAGCTCGGCCATCGGCGGCACTGATGGGCCCCACCATTCCGGGCACAATGTATCCTCCACTGGCGGGCCGCGCAAAGGGGTTGCGCCTTCCCTGGTGGGGTTTTGCGAGTGCGTTTCTATTCTGTAGGACCAGAACCTAGTCTAGTGCCCGCATGGAAAAACAAAAAGGTACAAAATACCTGCCATACCTTACAATACAGTCTGGACAGCTTCTTTTTAGGAATGGAAAGGTCAACTCGTGAAAAATCCCGCTGCCGACCAAAGAATCAAACCCAACTTGACAACTTCAGGCTTCCCGCTAGCTCGAGTCCCTCAGATCCCACCTGGCTGCCTGCCTGCCTCGACATTGCGCCACAGTGCCCTACTGTATGCCGGCCGACCTGTACGCCAGTGCACAGTATCCTGCCTGCATCTACTCAACCAGAGTCGCCATCAATCTAGGAAGACAACAATCCGGGCGTAGTTTGCAGCAGCCACATAGTGTGCCATCCTGGTAAGCCCACCGTTGACCCGCATCCCGAATGCCCGACTAAGTCGGTTGGGCGAATAGAGCCAAAAGCCACCTTTATTAAGGTAATCATCGGTGTGCCGACTACCTGGTGGCTAACCGTGATCTTCTCGAGGAATAGCATAACTTCTTGATTCACAGACAACTACACTAGACCTTCTTGCATCCTGGACACAAAAAAAGCTTTTGTTCTGGAAACCATTCCGAACCAGTGGCCCATGGTTCCCAACATTTAGCCACTCGCTCTCTTTTCCTGATTGAAAGACATTTCGCTTTGGAAATCGTGAGAATGCAAGCCTGTCGCAGAACTTCATGACAAGCGTCATTCTGCCCCCAGGAAAAAAAAGAAAAAAAAGAAAAGCACAGACGCTCAATAGTCCAGCCCTACTTGGTTTCTGAGTGGCTCTCGCTCGAGGGTTGTTGCTCCTGTCACACCAAAATTGGAGTTCCCAACCTGTCTTGAGCAGGACAGCGGGAAACCGTCTTTCGCAGGGACACGCCGGCTATCTGTGGCAGACTTGGAGGCACGAACCCCAGACCGACAGCGCCCGTGCCAACTCCCCGGATATAGTTCCTCGGCGCGTCCCGCCGGGTCCACTCCCGGCCGAGACAACCCTGTCCTGTTTTAAACCTATTCAACCAGGAGTATCTACTCTCAGCATGTCTTTCCAGACGAACGTCCTTCAAGACGGACAATGGGTTACACAGACCGTTGATCTGAACGCCGTTCTCAGAGCCTCAAATTCCAAGGCTGTGGACAAGGCGCCCAGGATTCCTGTAGCCAAGCCTCCTAGATGCGGCATCTTCACCAAGACAGTGGTCGAATCCCCAGTGGTCAGACATGTCCTACCTTGCCGTCTACGATGCGCTGATCGAGCCGATGTTGCTTTTGTCGGGGTATGTTCTTTTTTCACTGAAGAACCGTTCCAGTTCCTTGACCCACCCACTTGTGTCGCCGACGGACGACAATGCATACAATAACAGCTTGCGGAGCAGAGTACCGAAGTAGTTTTTGTTTACTCTTCTCATACTTCAAGGAAAGGTCAGTCGTCTAACGTAGATGCATGCAACTTAGGACTACTTTGTCGAGATCCGCGAGTACCGCATGGAAGATGGTCAACTCCATGATGTGATTCGCAGGGACGACTTCGATGAGCGCATCAGAAAAGCAGTCGTCATTGGCGATCTCCCTGACAGTCTTGGGCTTCCAGCAAACAAAAAGGCAGCCGAGGAGGATATAGATATGCTCAACCCAAGATCTCAATCATCTCGAACCGACAGTCGAAAAGAGTTGCTGGCACCTCAGATGCTCCTAGTACTCCTGGAGAACTGTAAATGCATTTTCATGGTGCTTCGCACAAATCCAGATGGCAGCTCTGAGTTCGTCACATCAGAGTGCAGCATCCCTGCAGAAGTCTCCAACTCGTCCTTTGGTCAGCAGCTGGCCGTGGATCCCAGCTCGCGCTATATCGCTTTGAGTTCTTCAGACTCTACCTTTACAGTCTGCGAACTTGAGTCAAGGCAGGTTCTCGAAAGTCGTTATCGGAACAAGGTTGACCTCAACCCAATCAAAAACTTCCGGCCCCGAGCCTACAACGGAGTTTTGCAAATGATGGAGTTTCTTTTCCCCAAAAAGGGCAACGAGGGCGAAGTCATTCTTCTGATGTTCATTGTCAGAGGTGGTCACACCCGAATGGTGTTATATGACTGGGAAGCGGGCGAACATCTTCTCGGTGCTCTTTCTCAGGAGGCCAATGGCCACCGTTTGTCTACGCAGCATCAACTACCGCTTTTTCTCATCCCCCTCAGGGTTGGCACATCGTTCATTGCCGTCTACAGAGATACATTCTGCATTGTCAAGGATGCTCAGCTGGCTCCCCCTGAGTTCAGCGAGCTGATTGTCGATTCAAAACCCCCCTCGGAATATTATACCGGCAACGCAACACCGTTGTGGGCCTCTTGGGCTCGACCTTTCCGCCTGTCGCAATACGGTTCTGATTGCGTATATATTGCTAGAGAAGACGGCTATGTCGAAATGCTCTTCGTCAACGACGATGTCGACGTGGAGGCGTCTTCAGTGGGTCGTATGCGATGCAGTGTCTCAACTGCCTTTGGAGTACTGTTTGATGACACCCCTAGTGACATTCTCGTGGCAGCTGGAGATGCAGGGCCCGGTGTTGTCTGGAAGGCAAGTTGGTTTTTCCAATTTGTGAACAATGGGGGTGACCGGATGGCGCTAACATTTTCTTTTACTATTGGAAACTAGGTTACGGCGAGAGCGGCCCCAGAATATCTTATGCACATCCCTAACTGGGCCCCTGCCCTTGATATGGTCTCTACACATGGTTTCCACACCGTCCCTGGAGTCGATAGACGTGGAAGATGTGTGGGCGGCACGAGGACAATTGGATTTCAACAAAATCCTGATCGATTGTTCGCAACCTCGGGGAAAGCCGCGAGTGGCGCCGTTATAGAGTATCGACATGGCTTTCAAGCTGATATCGGAGTTCAGCTTGACTGCGACCCCACGACCACCAAGGCTTGGCTGCTGCCCGCTGCTGCGACGGCCTCAGGGTCCGGTCATTATTTGATTCTGACAACCCCGGACCGGTCAACCTTACTGCACCTTTCCGATGACCTGTCCGAGCTCAGCTGCCCTGAAGAGGATATTGGGTTTGATCTCCTTTCACAAACCTATGTTGTTCATCCTATATACAAGCGTGCTATCTTACAAGTCACCGAAACTCATTTAGCTTGTGTGGCTACACCACCTGAAAGGCATCAATGGCCTTCCAATCAAGTTGAGCAAAATACTCTGCAGCACGATGAAGATCTCATTCAAGAACCCCTGTCCAATGTGCGAGTGCGACTTCAGGATCTGTTCACTCACAGTACACCTGGAGACGAGATAGTGTTTACACACGCAGCTGCGTTGGACGAATTTGTTTTGCTCTCAGCGACGACAAACCATAGCACACATATTCACCTGTGCCGTATTGAGCCCAACCTGTCACCAGCGGTTGTTAGAAGCTTCCCGGTTCAAGGGGAGGTAACGTGCTTGGCCTCTGGCACGTTTCGTGGTGTCAGGCATGTTTTTGCCGGTCTATGGCTTGACAATGTGCCAAGCTTGGCACGCCTGTCGCTCGACGGGCTGGATGCAGGCAGACTTGAAATTATACCTATCGCTCCAGGTACGATATGCATGCCCTCCTGTCCTGAAATTTTCCCCCTTCTTACAGCGTGTTTCCGAGGGCAGATCCGGCTAGTTCTCTCCCGCCTCCCAGCTTTGACTCAGGCAGTATACCGCATACCACCATCGGCGGATACGTTAGCATCTCTACTGCCGAGATAGATGAATATTCTGTCCTAGTTCTTGGTACCCGCGAAGGTTCAGTTGTTACTATGGCCTCGCGTGGGGAAGAATCAGTCGTTTGTACCGAAAAGTTCGGCTTAACTCCTGTCACCACGAGTGACTTCAGATTCGGCAACAGGAGGGATATGGTCGCTGTCTGCTGCGACTCGAAACTGTGGATTCTTACCGGCTTTGACAGCAAAAGGACGAAAACTTTCAAAGAGAAGTATCGCGTTTGGCCAGTCGACAGGCAAGAGATGAAGCCGACCGAAGGCCCAAAACCAATGCCAGCCCCTTGCACTATTCCCATTATATCGGCCACTACCTTTGACGTAGCACGCACCCCTCAACATCTCCCGTTAATGCTTACAACGGGTAGCCAGATCATCCTCGCCGAGGTAATCTTGAAACCCCGGCAAGTACCGTGGACGATACCTTTGGGTGTGACACCAACCACTGCCATATACTCCCGCGTATTGAATTGTCTCGTGGTTGGAGTGGTTGACGAAGCAAGCAAAACTACGCTAAAGTTCCTGGACTTGGAGACTGGGGAGGACGTTGCTTACCCGTACAAACAAGACGACGAGTCATCTCAGTATGTTGCCGGACTTGGGATTAAGGGAGATACCATATTGAGCCTCTCAGAATGGATCTATCAGAAATCCAAGCATAAATTTGCATTCATCCTGGTTGGCTCGCGATCTGCCGGTATACAAGTGATAACAGCAACCAACATGGCAGACGGCAGGACAGGGGGCAAGAGGATGATCAAGTACTACACCCGGTTCAAGCGAAGGGCTACAGAGCCTGTGCACTGCATTATTGGTCACCAGGATGGCATCATATACTGCCAGGGCTCTACGTTGAAATGGGAAATCCTTGACAACGTCCAGAAGAAGCTTGTACTTTGGAGGACTTTTGATCTTCGATCTCCCGCCAAGGCCTTGTCGGTTTGGGATGGTGGCAGGGCTGAGAACGAACAAGATCAAGCGTCCGGCAGCAAACACGACGGTGCCAAGCTATCGACCAGAAGTGGAAAGACAGGTAAAGGAAAGCAAAAGGCAGCCGACGGTGACTTGTCGGAGCCGGAAGAAGCGAGCAAAGAAACGGACGAGGCCGCTGCACAGAGCCTGGAGCGTAGGCTGGCAAGTCATATCGTCGTGACAACGATGCACCACTCGCTCATCGTCCTCTCCCACCGAGAGGAAAAGGCCACGGAGATGACAGATTCACATTCGGATCCCTTCGGGCGTCAAGGCCTGCATTCGATCGGGCAGGGGAACATGGAAGGCAGCTCCATATACCTCACGACAGATATGACGCGCTCCCTGACAGGGCTGTGGGTGCCGTGGAGACAGCCGGGCTGCAACTGCGAGGTCTTGTTCGAAGCAGAGCTGCCCTCCTCGGTGAGGAAGATGGTTGCAGCGCGCACCAGGCCCGGCTGGGCTGCGGCGCAGCGGGCGGCCGGCTATGGAATCATCAAGTGCGACGGGATAGAGACGCTGGGTATATCGGTTGACGGCCGCCTACAGCACTTTCAGATGATCGGCATCGAGGCTTGGGGCGTCTTGAGGCTGGTGGTCAACCTGGCCATGGGCACCCCTGAGATCTGCCCCTTCATCTGGCGCCATGCGGAGGGCTGGCAGGAGGAGCCCGAGCCCGTGGATGATGGCGGACTCATGCTGCAGATCGACGGTAACATAGTGCAGCGGGTGCTGGACAAAAGGGCGTTGGAAAGGCTTTTCAGAAACGAAGCGCATTTTGCGAGCCTCGTTCAGAAACTCAGGGATCTGGATACGGCCGAGGCGGAAAATGGCGGCATCTGGCGCATGGCTGGCCTTTTGCCACCGCCGGATGATGCCGTCATGGAGCACAAGGAGGTCTTTTTTGAGCTGGTATATGCCATCATGGAGTATTACCTTTCGCCCGTGATTTGACGAGGCAGGAAAAGGCTAATTTATGGATTCACGTTGGCTGCACTCTCTTTTACCATTCAATTGTCAGTTATGATCCAATGCTAGACCAATCCTAGTCTGCCGTCGTCTCGAGTAGTCCCTGTGCACAAAGAACATCATCTTCGCAATTGCATCGTTGTGACACCAACCAGCATCTGAAACCTCGGCGTGCCAGTGCCAGTAAGTATAAAATGACGGAGGCGGGCATATATTAGGCAAATTAATGTACTTGAAACTCTCTCTTGACATTTCCATACCTAACATTATAAGAGTGACAGAGGTGAGTACATGCAACGGTCACCATAAACGTCCAGCGTCGTTTTCCCGAATTCAAAGTGTAGGCTAATTACAAGTTTATACTCCAGATCAATGCGTTAGCTTTTCAAGTGGGCAATCATAGCCAGTTATTAGGGTATCATTATCATTTGATGGGGTTGAGTCACTGCAATCGTATTCTCGTCACCATGTTGATTCATATATAGAATACGGCACCTAGAATGGCAGCAAAGGCAGCTGCAAAAGAACCTGCGTTGACAGCAGCACCACGACCGGGTATTCCCGTCTCTGACTGTGTCTGCGTGGCGGTGGGGTCGCGGCTAGGCGAGACAGAAGATGTGGTCGCTCCAGACACGATGGTAGATGTTGGCCCAGGAGTAGAGGAGCTGGTAATGGAGGTCTCTGTCTGGATTGTAAATCGAACGGAGGAATCGCCATCAGAGGTGGTACTCGATGGGGAAGCTCCACTTATATCAGCTACCGACGTCTGAGTCTGGATCGAGAAGATGTCTGTCTGTTGGCCAGTGGCTCCCGGTGAAATGGCGCTGACCGAATTTGAGGAGGGTAGTTCCACGGCATCAGAAGCTTCTTGAGAAGCTGCCTTTGGCGAGAAGCCAGAAGAGCGTGCTGTATCAGCCGCCTTGTTACAGGAGAGGTCGTATAGCTGATTTCCACTTGAGTCGAGGATGCCAAAAGACGGATTCGGGGTGTTGGGGGCGGCATCCTGTAAAGTGTACCAATATACGTTCATGCTGCCAACAGTAGCGCAGCCGACCTGTTGCCAGTACGTCCTGGCGTTCTCGATGCTAGGTACGGCACTACCGCTCGTCTTTCCACTGACAGGGAAGCCAGTCTCGGTAATCCATACGGCTTTGCCGGCGGCAACATTCCTTGTCTGCTGGAGTGAGCTGTCGAAGAGCGCATTGTTCTTGTCGATGGAGTTGCCTTGAGGGGCGGTTGTCTCGAAATAAGGATACCCATCAAATCCGAGCCAGTCAACAGCGTTGATGACGGCCTGATTTCTGCCCACATTGACCCACTCCGTCCAGGTGTCAACATGGCCAATCTGTACGTAGGATTGGTGTTAGTGAGCGTCAGTTACGTGTTTTGGGTAGGTGTCTACGTACTGGAACTCCGTCAAGAACAGTGCCTTTGATGACGGCGCGAGTCTGTGCGATATAATCGACGATAGTTCCGGGATCGGCACCGGGATTCTCATTGTTGGCTTGGCCAGTCGGAGAATTCCGATACAGGTCCTCGGAGCCTACAGAGATTCCCACTACAACTCCTTTGAGTTGGTCACCATAAGTGCTGATAGATCTCCTCAATGCCTCCAGCTCGTTTGAAAATGCTGCAGCACCAGCCGACGCCCATAGGCCTAGTAGCAGCGACGTTTTTGTCTCGATGGCTGCAGGGATTGCAGATATGGGATCATTGGCTGTGCCAGCTTGGATGTTGGTGTACAAGCGAGCACTTGTCTAGTCGAATGTCAGAAGATATGATACGACCTTGGCGAGAAGGATTATCAAGGAATAGGAAACTTTACAAAGACTTGTGGGGCTCCAGATAAGCTGGCAGCAGTCCTGAACTCATGTGCGAAATCTGCTTGCGTTTTGGGAGCACCAGTTGTGAATGTGTTGCCATAGTTGAATCCAGTGTGATATTGTTGGCCTGTTGCTAGTTGTGCCGTGGTCAAAGCCACCAAAATCGAAAGGAAAATCATACTCGAGGAAGATGACCCGGGCTACGTGTTGCGCTGCACAGTCGGTAGTCGGTAAGGCTTGGCAACATCCATGGGCCGTGGAAAAGATGAAATTGGATTTTTTGAGGCAGAGAAGGTCGGATGAAGATATCAAAGGTCAACCAACTAAGGTAGGGATGGAAGTATACATAATTTTCTAGACTGTAGGGCACGCTGAAGGGGGGCTGCCAGGGACTGTCAGACGACTTGGATAAAAAGCCGAAAATAACAATGTGACGATAGACAGGAACATAGAAGAAAGCGAGGATTGAAATGCCCGAAAGCTCGTATTCATCAACTTTATGCTCAATGGCTCCAATCAACGATGCGTCGACCACCTAGGAACGAGACGCCAAGAACGGCAAAAAAGGCAAGCTAAACCCCTCCCCTTCCATTTTCGTCAGAATTAACAGCATGGAATGGAAGCCATGACGTTACCGTTCGTTGCCAATGCCTGAAAGGCTGCATGCAAGGGATGCCCATCCTGGACTAAAGCGGCAGGTGCCGCCGGCCGGAGGACTTGCAACCTGCTTTGCTGCCCTGCTGCCCATTGAAGTCAAGGACAATCATCAACCAACGGATCAACCCTTGTTGCCATCAATAACCCCCACCTTCTCATGGCTTTGCGATAGAGCTAGCTAGGGACCATGCAAGCCATGCTTTTGGCGAAACAATGCCAATGATACAGAGTTCGATCCGTCCACAAATGATGAAAGACACTAAGGCTTTGTTAATCGCAAATACAGCGCGCAAAGGGGAGCGGAACATCCGATCGCTCTTTAGAATGATAGACAGACAATTCTTGGTAGATGGCAGACTAACTGTATTTGGCATTTGCACAATGTTATCCCGATACGCTCCGGTAGAGCGGGGAGCGGATGAACATATTCTCTGTGTTTCCTTTTGAGATGAAACTATCTGGGTTTAGCTTGACTTTACAATGAGGGGTTCGAGATATCAGTGGATATCAACAGAGGCATGCTGCACTGGGAACCCCACTATAGTTGCACATCAAGTGTCGTTGTTGATGGCTGGCATGGCAACGAGCGAGCAAAACATGTTTCATGAGCCATGAGCAGTCCACTTGCGAGCGATCAAGAACCACTTTCACATTCCTATAAACCCAACCTGCCTAGGTAAGTATGCATCAATGAAGATCGGAGCCTCAGTTGGGCAATCAACGTGTATTGCAGAATCGCAGGTGACATGTGTCTTTAGCAGATAGGCACCGACATGTCTTTGTCTTGGATGCAAAGCACCCAGGGTTCCATCGGTGGCCCTTGCCTCACCTATACCATCTATCTACCGGTGTCTGTTAAAGTCGCTGCCGTTATCAGGTCAGATCAATGACTCGATGCGTACCACGTACTTTTTTTGCTTTTCTCCTTTTCCCAAAGAAATCTCTTTTAGTCGGATTCACATTTCAAACACAAACCTGCCAACATCACTTGGTCTTAGAGACAACCAAGCCAAGACGCTCATTTCATTCGAATAGCATTGACTGCATACAGCGGCCAGGCATCTGAAGAAGCCCGTACCAGGCAGCGGAAGTCGTGATTGTGAATCATCCCGAGGGTATGACGTCCAACATGCAAACAAGGCTAGCTGAATGGCTTTGGTGAGCTTTGACAAGCTTGTGAGAGCCTTCCGGATGTGAAAACAAGGATTTTTTTTTTTTTTTAGGCGACATCTTGTCGGCAATGCGCTCTCTAGCCATGACTGATTACACTACATCAATACCAACAGCCGTTAGGCCACGTGCACCGTCAGTACAGTTAGCAACCGAGAGCAACATTCTTTGCTCACTCTACCGCTCTGGCTCTATGCTATCATGGTTGGCCAAAAGGCCATCCTGGATTATTTTCGACGATATTTCTCAAGCTCTGTTCTTTCCTATCGAGAATGGAAAATGCTAGGCATAGAGTACGCAAAGACTGGAATTCTAAAAGGTTCACAACTACAGTAAAATCGATCTGTTATAATATCTTTTAACAACAGCTTGC
>NC_043742.1:4156426-4162346 GCF_004337985.1 Pyricularia pennisetigena
AAGATTCCTGTGAACGTAACTATGGAAGAGTTTCCCCTCCTCCTTACTATACGAAAATGTTTCCGAGTCTTGACTTCCATGCAAAACCAAAATGATGGTACTTTGAAGTTTCTATCAAGGTATGTCTGGAAAACTAGATAGACATCAAAAGCTTGGAAAAGGCACTGATAATTCTGATTCTGCTCGAATTAGCGGAAGAGGAATTCCATGGATTGCCAATGTTGCAGAATTATCCTCCAGCGCTCCTGTTCAGCTGGGCCTGGCGGGTCTAGGCATTCTGTCCCTGCTGATGACACTCGGGGCTGAGCGCTCGACTGAAGTCTCCAAAGAAACATATCAAACTTTGAACAGCGCCGATGGCAGGAGATCTCACCTGAAAGCAAATTTCCTGGATTTAGTTTCCCTCATCGCTCGTCTAATGGCGTTCTGGCTCGTATTCCTTAACGGGTACGAGAACAGCGTAATGGATTATGGAATACCTAGCATCCTTATCGTATGTCTCTGTGGAGCAGGACAGCTTCTGAGCAGTGATAAGCCGCGGCATCGAAAAATATATCTGACCCACGGAGTCGGGCTATTGTGCGGACTTCTGGTACTCCTAGCTGCTCAAGAGCTACTTCCTCGCCTCGACAACACCTCTGGCCATAAAAAGAATCGTGTATTGGATTTCGCAATGTTATCTCTCACAGCAGCTTTGCTGACAGCTGCGCTGTCGCCACTTGAGCGGCCTCTCCCAGTGGCGCTGCTCCGGCTTTCGGAAATTGGTATGGAAGAAGAGGACAGCACATCACCGAGTATACAAGAATCAGCGTCCTGGCTGAACGGCTTCTTCTGGTATGGTTGGCTGTATGGGTTAGTCCACAAAGCTTGGCACAAGGACGGTTGTATCGAATTGGAAGACCTGCCAATGCTTTCCAGAACAGATCGCCCTGTTTTGCTTCTCGAGGAGATCCGAAATGCAAGGTTCTCAAGCCCGCTGCCCTGGTATGTGAGGCCAAGCTGGTTCTCCAACGGATTTGGCTTTCTTCCATTCCTCTCCCACAGATACTGGCCGTCGCTCTTCTGGTTCCCTTCTCCTGGCCCGGAGTTGTTGCAGGCGACTATGCCCAGGAGAACAACTGCGTGGACTACCGTCGCCTTTCTCTTGCCTCAGCTGACTCGGATGATGCTGTGGACCTCACTCGCTGCCGTCTTCGCACTCCTCTCGCCGTTTGCGATGAAGCATTTGCTTTCATCTCTCGAAAGTGATGAGCAGCCAAGCCTTAATCCCTGGATCTAGGTTATCCTGGGCGGGTTGGGATACTTCACGCGAGCAGTTTTCATTCAGCAGTACTACGCCAATTCTACTCAGCTTTGTGTACGTCTCAAGTCTTCAATGACACAGGAGCTCTATCACACAGCCATGGAAAGCTTGGAAATCGATAATTGTATCGTTGCCGCTTTGCTCGAGAGTGCAGGTAACAAGGCGAAGACCAAGAAGAAATCAAAAGGGGCTAAAGCGACAGCTGCTGGGAGACTGGTAAACCTCATGTCCTCAGACATTGATGAAGTTTACAAAGCGAGGGACTTTGTTATTACCACCTTCAACTTTCCGCTATGCATTATGCTCGCAACTTGGATGCTCTGGGATCTACTTGGTTGGCGAGCTATCCCCGGACTTATTGTTGTTATTGTTGGTCTTCGTTTGGCAAAGCTCGCCGCGGCGCGGGTAGCCAGTGCCAAGAAGGCTGTCAAGAAAGCCCAAGATCGTCGGGTGTCGCTTCTGCACGAATACACTAGTTCGGTTCAGTACCTGAAGCAGCTTGCTTGGGAAGACTTGGCTGCAGTGTCTATTGGGAAGGTCCGCGCAGAAGAGTTGGCGCACCTCTGGAGTTACAACCTTTGGTACGCCATCTCGAGTCAAATTGTTGAGGCCATACCCGTTTCCATGGTTCTGGCAATGTTTGTTCCCTTTGCATGGGGAAACCACCCATTATCGGCATCTATGGCCTTCACAACAGTATCGCTCTGCAGTTCGCTTCGTGCGGGCCTTGCTACCGTCAACACTACGATTCGAAAGTACGAATCCGCCTTGATCTCACTCAAAAGGCTAGACAAATATTTCAAAAGTGCGACGCCATTGAAAATATACCCTACGGGTAGCCTGAGCATCCGCAACGCATCATTCTATAGAAGCCGCAGTGACACCATGCTGGCACTCAAAAATATCAATCTAGACGTCCACGATTTAGTCGAAGGGCAACTCAATGCTCTCACGGGTAAGAGTGGAAGTGGGAAAACGATGCTCCTTAGATCAATTCTCGGTGAGACTCTGATGGATGGCAGAGATGCCTCGATGACGCGGCCTAGGGACATTGTCTACGCATCTCAGACACCATGGTTGATAAACCAGAGCATCAAGCTAAACATCATTCTCGGAAAAGATTTCGATGAGCAGAGATACAATAGGGTTATTCAGGCGTGCTCGCTCGATCGTGACCTTATATTATTGCCCCATGGCGATGAGTCTGCGGTAGGACCCAATGGCTCAAGTTTATCAGGTAAGGCGTTACTGATACGGCGCCACTTGAGCACATGAAAAGCAGCATCATGGATACATGGCGAAATGAATTCATAGCTAACTTTCCGTACAATAAACAGGTGGCCAACGGAGCCGCATCGCCTTAGCTCGAACTCTTTATGCAGCTGACACAGCATCTCTTGTCTTGCTTGATGATGTATTTGCGGCTCTCGACACCCGCACGACAGCCAAAGTGTGGCAAGAATGCTTCTGTGGAGAAGAGTCTCTGCTGAATAACAAGACAGTTCTTCTTGTGACTCAGCTGGCTTCGATCAAGGAGCAAGCTGCAGCCGTGGTGAAGATGCGAAATGGTGAAATTGTAAGAATTTACCATCCTGCTCAAATATCTCCGAGACATGATCTCGGGGCCGTTGCAACGTTCAATGACAGTATCACCGTTAATCCCGCGACCCAAAAGCCAAGGGAAGCTTTCACCCACAGTACCAGACCGACTGGCCTCTTGGCGTTGAGCAAGTACCAGATGAGCGAGGATGTGAACAAAGGTGCTGCCAAAGGCCAAAGGGAACAGGCGCTAAGTATGAAATTCTACAAGCAGTCGATATGACTTTTTCATGTTTTGATATTTAAGGACGGTATCACCGTACTAACAATTTTTCACATTAGTCCTCGCTATATGGCAGTACCTACAAAGGTTTGGCGGTTCTTGGTACTGGGTCGTTTGCGGTTTCGTGACAATAGCGGCTAGCCTTGCACCACTTCTACCGCCATGGGCTCTGTCAAAGTGGGCTCAAAGCTCGGATACAGATCACGGCGAATATTTCTCGGGCCCCAAAGGTCATCTGGTTATGTTCTTTGGACTTTCCCTTATTGAGGCTGGCCTCACCATGGGAATGCACATCATGTTTGCCCGCGGTGCCTGGCAGGCGGCCAACCGGCTCAACACCGAGGCAGTCCTGGCAATCATGGACGCATCCCCAAAGTGGCACTCGCAAGAGTTACCTGGAAGCATCGTCACATGCCTCACCAAGGACCTGGATTCGCTCGACACTGACCTCGGGCGGAGCCTGCTGAACGTCATCCGGCTGGTGCTGCAGACCATCTCGCGCATCGTGGTTACGGCGTCAATCATAACTGATTTTATCTGGCCAGCTCTGATCTGCTGCGTCCTCGCCACCGTCGTCGGCCGCGCTTACAGCAAGACTACAAGGCCCGTCAAGAACCTCGTTCAAGCAGCACGAAGCCCCGTGTTCACTCTGTACTCAGAGACTCTCGGCGGTCTGGCAATCCTCCGAGCTGCGAGAGACGCTGGACCAACTGCCATGAGAATCGTGTTTGGGAAAATGTTGGCGCACAAGCTCCTGGTCTACTCACGAGCCCTGGCCACGCAACTCAACCTTGGTCGATGGCTAGCCATTCATGTCGAGGCCCTAACCATGCTGCTCTCCGTGGCTGCCGGGGCCATGGCACTCTTGAGGAAGGACTCTCTATTGAGCAATGGTACGCCAGCGGCAAGTTTGGCTTTGTCAATACACCACACCCTTGCTCTAGGGGATGTCAGCCTCAAGTTGATAAAGGCGTGGAGTGATCTCGATATGGAGATAAATGCCGTAAGTGAATACCTAGCTTGATATTCCCGAGGTATCATCGCACCTGCTAACTGAAGCCCCCGCGACCGCCAACAGCTTACTCGTATTCTGCATCTTGCCGAAGCCGAGCCAGAAGATATAGACGACGGTGAGCACATAAGGTATAACATGGGGGATGAGGTCTGGCCGAGGTTGGGAAGCATACGGTTCACAAATGTGACGGCCAAGTATGACCAAAGCAACAAAATGGTTCTCAAAGACGTGACTCTAGAGATCAAGCCAGGCGAACGGGTCGCTATAGTCGGCCGCACGGGAGCGGGAAAGTCAAGCATTATCCAGACTCTTCTCCGCCGCACACAGATTGTATCAGGCAGCGTCGAGGTAGACGGAGTCGACATCAGGGCTGTGTCGCGTAAAAGGTTGCGTGGAAATGTTGCGTACATCGCCCAAGATGCTGTACTCTTCAACGGCTCGATTCGTGACAACCTTACACTTGGCGAGAACATTGATGACCAGTTACTCTACAAGACACTCAAAGACTGTGCCAAAGCGGCTGGCTGGGATGTTGACGCGCTCAGCGATACAGACACGCCCAGCCAGGACGATAATATAGTGGATATTGTACATCACCCCTCTGGTGAAGAGGCGTCGGAGCATAGCCCACTGCTACCGCGGCATCGTGCAGGTGCTGCAACGTATTCAGTGACCGGCCGGCCACGGGGAGCTTACAGCAAGGTAGCCAATGTCGCGGCCAAACTTTACAGCTGGGTATTCAATTTGGATATCGAAAGCCCGCCCAGAGATATCAATTTTGCAGGCCTCCGGAACCCTCGTATGGAAGCTATAATCGATAATCAGAACGAAGACCACACTGCCACTGAAACCGAGGAAACGGGATCCGCTATTGCCTGCCTCGACGACGGGATGCTGGTCAACAGTCGAGACACCATTTTGCGCCTTTCTACGCAGGTCGGGGCGGGGGGACAGAACTTCTCCCATGGCGAGCGGCAGGTCCTCTCGCTCGCCCGGGCTCTGGTGCGTGGCCGGGCGAACAACGGAAGAGCGGGAAAGGTGTTCCTCATGGACGAAGCCACGTCTTCCATGGATCCGAAAATGGACAGGGCAATCCAAAAGGTCATCCGGCGCGAGGTCGGCCTGCCGCCCGAAGCTGGCTGTGGCGGCAACAGCAGCAGCAACAGCGACATGGACGACGGCAGCAGGAGTTTATCGGCGCAGAGTCGTGCCGCCCAGCCAAGGCCGAGCAGTCAGACGACCTATGAGCAGGACGCTGCTACGAAGGGCCGTACCCTCATCACCATCGCGCACAGGCTGCAGACCATCCGGGACTACGACAAGATTGTCGTGATGGACGATGGGAAGATCGTCCAGGTGGGCTGCTGGGACGCACTGGTCAGGGATGCCAACGGCCTGTTTGCAAAGATGGTAGAGGCCACAGGCGAAGACGATCACGTGGTGACAGATGGTCAACCAGGGCCTTCGGTTGCCAGAGAGTCAAATCCCAGCGGCCCGTGATGTAGAAAAGACGGTCGCGAAGGTTGCAGAACGTGGTCTTTGGCAAGCTGTAGGAGCTATGCAGTGAAATAAGTGAAATGCAAGGAAAGCTCGCCTCAGCGTACACACCCACCGGTGTCATGAAATTCAAAGCCAGCGTACAAGCCTTGTAATTTACACTATTAAATGAAGCATTTGCTGATATTACTCATCGTGGATTTGCAAATTACTGTTTCCTTCTTTGGGGCTCTGTTTCCTAATAGGCCGCAACCATTCTCTCATTACGGACCAAGAAGTTTAA
>NC_043742.1:4162384-4231760 GCF_004337985.1 Pyricularia pennisetigena
CCAGGTTCTTGGGTGGCTTCGAATGCGTCCTTTTGTAAAAATGATGCACTGGATGCTCTATATGCAGACCGAAACAAAACATCGAGATTGAAATCAAAGCATGACATGACAAGATACTCTTGGCATTTTCTGGCCACGCACTGTCTCCATTTTCGGCGCAAAGTGTCTATGAGTAAAAACAAGGAATACATATCGTACACGGCTCAGTCCGCCGGCATGTCAAATCGTATCGGCCACCCCCTTCTCACTTGTTAAAAGTCCCAGCTCGGATCAGCCATCCGACCTACAATGATAGGGCTTTGGTGTGGCTATGACGGGTAGCTGATGAAGCAGAGACATCCCAGTCCCAGGTAAAAGACGAACAATGGATAGACAGCAAGGCCGACCCTGTTTTTGACGACGCCACTGCCGCCGAGGATGCTGACGCCAGCAGCCATTGCCCAGCCGATGAGTACCAGATAGACAGGAATTCGGGCGATCCAGTAGAGGTTGAATGCTGACAGGAGGGAGGCGATGACGAGCGGGAACAGCGTGTAGCCGATGATGCATACGCTTTGTGCAAATGAGCTGTGGTTTTTTGTTACATGCGTTTGGTTAGTCACAATACTTCTACCATTCCGAGGTGAGCCGGAGGGGCGAATGCCAGCGTCCCAATGAGGCAAGCAACAAAAAGACACAGAATTACTCACATATTGCCTCCCAAGAGTTTGATCTGCAGCGTAACGACAGCCTCCCCGATCCAGACCATGGCAAACACGCCACTGAACACGAGGTCCTTTTGACTCGCGCTGGCGTTGAAGCTCAACAACAAACTGAGGAGCAGACAAAAGATCAATGGACCCCAGAGGTCCCAGTCCCTCAGCCCGGGGGTCATGTTGCTCTGGTTGAGCAGGTTCTCGGGGTCCATGACGCGGCCCGCCAGGCCGGCCAGCTCCTCGCGGGTGCCCGAGATGCCGGCAGAACGCATGTTGGCGTAGGCGCCGCGGATGCCCTCGGAGGACTCGAACATGGTGCCACCAAAGAGGTAGCGGGGGTACAGTACCTCGCGCATCTTGCTCCAGACCGCGAGCAAGTCCCGGCGCAGCGTGTCCCACACGGACTCGTCGATGGTGTTTTGAGCAGCCGCCCGGTCCTCGCCGCCGATGCGGGATGTGAGGTAGTTTTCGTTGAGCGGGCGCCGCGAGCTCGAGGATGACGACGTCGCCGCCGCCCCGCCGCCTGTTGTGCTGCTGCCGATGTTGCCGGTCAGCGGCGCGCGGGAAGATGTGGCTTGGTTGTTGAGCGGATCGTCGAAATCATTCAGGTCCGCTGTGGAAAGGATAGCAAATGAAATGCGTCAGCATTGGCTCATCGGAACAGCCGTGTAGATCAGGGCAGGAACCGGCTAGAAGAATGATTTCTTCTAATCAATATATCCTTACCATCATCAGGATCTATGAGATCATCGTCGTCCTCGTCAATGCTCGCTGCCGGAGGGTATGGCTTATTGGCAGATGGGGCCATGGTTCAAGTTCCGCCGTGGGCTGTTACAGCTCACTCCGATCGATCGAAATTCGATTCAGATGCAAGGAAATGGGTGGATGGTTGGTATTGTATTCCCAATCTGACTGGCTGACAGCAAAAGGGCGATTGAAGTCGTGCTTGGTGATGATGCCTTGGCCTAATACAAGTCCCTACGGTACATTTGGCTTATCTGGGGCAGTAAATCCACTTCGACACGTGGAGCGTGACGCAGCTGGAATGGAAACGAACTCTGAACTACAGTAGAGTGGGTTTGGCGGCACTTGTCGGGGGTGGTCCAAGCTTCTAGGATGGGTCAAGCTAATTGAGGCCCAGGGTTAGGGTCCACCTTGTATATTACTGACTTTGGTAGGTATCTTGGCTCTCATCCTTTGCAAGCCCTCTTCAAGTGTGATCATAAAAGATAATTACGCTATATATTGCTGGATGTTTACACAATACAATTCCATCCCAGCAGATAGAACTCTCACTGCCACCTGAATTCGTTTTGCGTAGAATATCCCGAATCTTCTGTATGCGTCGTCTGCACTCCGCTGCTCGATGATGATCCGTTGTGTGGTAACGATGGTGGCGGACGAGTATCTCCTTGCCTCCGTTGACCTTGCTGCCACGCGTCTCCCGCCGCGCCGTCTCTCACGTAATTGTGTGGCGACCATAACCCGCGAGGGGCTTGCTGCGTTTGTGAATATTGTAAGGCTTGCTGTTGTTCATGGTATTGCTCTTCATGCCGCTGATGCTGAGGATGATGTTGTTGATGATGTTGTTGATGATGTTGTTGATGATGTTGATCCAGCTGCTGTGGCGGCGGTGCTTGTTGCTGCTGCTGTTGGCCAAAGGTGTAGGGTGATGTAGAGTATTGAGGCAAGTGTTGGATGGAGTGCGTGTATGTATGTCTTTCGACGTAGCCTTGAGGCTGATGATGATGATACGTTCCCGGGGCCCCTCCAAACTGCGGATCAGGAGCGTA
Organism: Pyricularia pennisetigena; assembly: GCF_004337985.1. Lineage (NCBI taxonomy): Eukaryota > Fungi > Ascomycota > Sordariomycetes > Magnaporthales > Pyriculariaceae > Pyricularia > Pyricularia pennisetigena. The sequence continues at coordinate 4,164,873 of NC_043742.1, forward strand.
GCCCCCGTAGGGTATATCTGAGCCCATAGGTGTCTGCGCAGCCTTACCAAGCCTTGCCCATCTCAGAGCGGCTTGGTTTTCGGGTCCCTGATACTCGAGGTCACCACCAGCTGGATCCCAGACTGGGAAACCATCTGGAGGTTGTGCTTCGCCTTGGGGAACACCTCTGCAGTGCTTGGCGAAATTGCCATTTATGCCAACCAGTGCCCATGCAAAGACTGCTACATCTTTGATGGCCATCATGAACTGCTCGTCTGGCGGACCATTCACGGGCTTGACAGGCTCCCTGAGTGGCATGTACTCAGGCCGAAGTGGAGCACGGAACTGATGTACCTGATCCAGTGGCACATTCGGTCGAATAATCTCGCGGCCCCATGGAGCAGCAAAGAATCCATGGTGTTGGTTGTAGGCGGCCGACGCCGGCTGCTGTGGTTGTTGGAGGGCAGGAATGAGGGGCCGAGCTTTTCTGATAATCACCACGAGCCCGTCAGATGCACAAGATACGACTGCCTCAACTTCGATGCCCCGTGGTTGTTCCTCCGCGGCACCATTCCCTAGGCCTGCATCATCGTGCGCCGCTACGATTTGCTGGTTGTTGCCATCTTCATTGCGATTTTGCCGTGGTGGTCCAGCTATTTGCGGGCGACCATCCACGTCAGCAGACGACAGCCGCACTCCACCGTTGTCCGAGTCCGGATCGCTGTCTTCTTCGTCGTTCATCGCGACGTCCGGACCCTGAGCGGGAGCCCTTGCGTCTTTCACCCAGAATCTCAAATATGCAATCGAGTCGTTCGATTTGGCACTCTCAAGGCATCTTTCCGCCTCGGGAACACAGTCGTCCTCAATATAGTCGTAGAAACTTGAACCCCGAATTTCTTCCAGAGAACGTCCGCCCAGGATAGAATCAACAGCAAATGTTGCGTGCATGATCGTGAGGTTTCGGGTAAACCGGTTTAGGATCAAAGCCCCACGTGGTTCCCTCTCCACGGGTGCTGATGTGAACTTTGGAGAAAGATACTCCAGCATGTGATACCGCGGGTCACGGGGTGAACAAGAAAAGATCCTCCGAATAAGGGGGGCATCCTTAGCTCTCTCTGAATTCATGTGTTAGCCCGAGTCGGTGAGATTGGACATAGGGTAAACCTGGCACATACGCTCACTTCTGGTGCCTCGCCGGTACAGGCTGATACAAGCCACCAAGACATTGTAGACTACGGTGAAGCAGCATTCACAGCCAATCCACCGACCGTCCTTTCCCCGAAGTCGGGCATAGTGGAGAACTGCAGCCTTGTCAAGTCGCAGGCCGCGACTATGAACACGCCGCGCAAATGGGACCTCGTCTGGGTGAAAGAAGTCAAAGGACGATCTCATATAGACCTCCTCGGGCCGGTAGCCTAGAATCTGCTCGATAGAAGCAGACGCGAAAGTGATTCTAGCCTCAGGAGAAGTATCTGCCAGGCATCAAAATTATGATAAGCGCGCCATCCTGCTAGATTTTTGTTTTTTGTTTGATTTCTCTCTCCCGTCTGAAGAAACTCACCGTGGACAGTTATGAAGGTGTGCTCCATGAAGGGCAACGGCGCCAGATCTTGGCGGTACGAGAAATAATAATTAACGGTATGTCACAAACGTGAAATGACAGGATCCGAGCGCAAGTTTAACCGAAAACAATCGCCTGAAATATGCGGGATTCGTTGCAATTGTAAGTGGGCGGCAGCCTTGCAACGGCGAAGCTCGTGATCAAGTGGAGTTCCTCTGAGATTGGGTTCTCGGAAAGTCCGATTCCTGTGGCGTAGGTGCGTCGTGGGTATAGTGCCGGCAAATACGTTTACCGGTACGATAACAACCAATGCTTTCAGAGTCGTGACACAATAGAAACACCTGTTATGTAGCGTGTTGCTTCTGATCTGGCGTATTTCTTGGTCAATCGTCCTGCTTCTCCGTTGACAAGTGCCCTATGAACTACTCTAGTGTCGCGCAGGCAAGTTTTGGCGCCGTCTGCACCAAAAACTCCGATATATTTAACAGTTCTCTACCGAGGCTTCCCGTGAGACAGTCGGAAATCCGATCTGGTATGTACTGCACCGTCGTGGAGACAGTGTCACGCCGTAGATGGTTGATTTCGCCACAACGGCACACCGAGGGTAGGAAAAAAAAAAAAAAAAAAAAAAAAAAGAATTGCTAAGCCCCAAAAGCGCCCTAAAAGACGACAAGGGGCGGCTGTTCTTTGTATAAAAGACCGCTCCAGGCTCGAGGAGGGCTGAGTGGAAGCCCAAGCTCTCTGAGGGAGGGAGGGATATATGTGGTTGGGGTGGCGCGCTCAGAAGGCGGGGATTGTTATTTGGGGCTGGTTTCTGGCTGGCAGTGTAGTACAGTAGCAACGGGCTGGATTCGAGGCGATATATGCAGGCGGCAAGGATGTTGCAGGGTGCTAAAGTAACAGAGGAGCAAAGTCCAGGACGACAAAAGCAAAAAGAGGAGAAGAAATATCAGCCCAAATTTTGGAATGGGCTCGAACAATAGTGGCGGGCAAAGTAAATGCTGTACAGTTAAACCTCACAGCAAAATAAGATATAGATCAGATCAGATTAAATCATAGATCGCAGAGAACCGCTGACAAGCGCGTGATTGGCGGTTAAATGGTGAGCTCGGACCGGACCGTGACAGGCACTATAGTGCGTTGGTAGATGCTTTGAAAGGCTGTGTTTTCGTTTTGTTTTGTTTGTTGGGCGCGACACAGAGAGGACAAGCAAGTAGGGATCCCTTGTGAAGGTTTTGCGACGGGGCAAGCTGCGAGCCCTCGTCTTTTATTCGCGTCATCGGGCCTACAGCTAAATAAACCCGGGGAACTGAAGGGTACCCCGTTTATTTCCCAAGTAGGACGGGACGACGTTGACGGCAAGTCCCATTGCTGGGTTCGCAGAGGCGGTGATACAACCTCGCCTAAAAGACTGATTGCGGGTTTTTCCTCCAGGGCGGGTTGCCTGTCGTGTATGTTTGTGATTCAATGCCAGCCTGGGTTAGGTTGAGACAGGGATAGGTCACTTACCTAGTAGGTGAGGAGGAGCTTGCTTTGGTACGGAGTAGGTAGAAAATCGAAATTCATTCGTGAGTGATCGCTTTCCCGTGGAACCATTGGATTCTGGATTTTGGTTGGTAGGAATGCATGCCAGAACCCCATCTGCACGGTACAGGTTGCTACCGGCAGGATTTCACGGCACTTTTTTTTTTTTTTCTCCCTTGTTCTGCATCTTTTTATGTTCAATTTCTTCTTCCTTTCTACAGCACTAAATACTCCGTGTTCTGCACATCTAGAAATCTAGGTACCAGGTACCTGGAGGTAAAGAGCAAGGATAAAAAGGTAGGGTATGTTTAGGTACGTATCCGTACCTAACCGGTACGTGGGGTTGGGTTGGGGTCAGGAAGGCTAGCACCACACAAGGCACGCTGAAGTGGCAATCCATGCAAGCCCATAAACAAGGAAAATTTTACAGCTCCTGCATTCCCGGGACTTGATTCCGTTTCCTCTCGTGCTATCCCAGAGCCCACCGCAGTTCAGTCAGATTACGGCTGATTGTTGGCCGGGTCTGGCCTCCAGCACCTATCGCCAAGGTCTACTCACTCTGGCGGAGAGTTTTAATCAACGCTCACAACGCCATGTGTCGCATGGATTCCCCCCTCTTTTTATTGAACAAACAGGCTTCTCAAGTATCAAGAAAAGAAACGAAAAAGCAAAAAAGCCCCTAAAAGTTATACCGTAACTCACCTACCTAGGCGAAGCTTGGCAAGGTACCCGGGAATATTTCCCGTCGAAAATCGCAGGCAATGCAGTTTATGCCCACCTGCCTAGCCATGCACCCACGGACAACAACAACACCACGTGTGGATAGTTTCAGGGATTCAGGGAAGGCACGGATGTTTGTACCTGTTATGGAGAAGTTTGCGAACAAGCCCAGCCTTGATAACGGTTCAGGAAGGCTGCTCCGGCGTTGTGCAGCTTTCCCAGGGTCTTTTGAAAGAGTCGATTGGCTCAAGTCGGATAATATTAAAACTACTATGTGATATGTGACACGCAGGATAAAAGAGTTCCATTACAGTAGCGTGCTGTCAAAAAGACCCATCGTCCAACCCATGCAGCAGATCTCAACATTCCATGCCAGAGCGCGACAGACCACATCTGGATGCGAATTAGCAGGACCGGGACGCTAGCCGGTTGCCCAATAAGGGTAAGAACCCTGGCAAGTGCGCCTACGACACCTGCATACTCCTGCAGGACTGTCCCAAGATGGACTGGCTGGACCTGCCGTAGCGGACCATCAACTCCACTAATCATAGGTATGGCAAATAAAGCGCAATTACCATCCCGCCTTGCCCGCTAAATAATACCCCTTCTAGATCCCAACGCGTTGCCTCTAATGTTAGCTCAATTGGACCCAAGAATTGATAATACAAAACCACGGTGGTGATGATAAGGGACGGCGTCTCTAGACGGCTGCCATCTGGACCCCTGCCTTCTCGTCACCACCGCCTATGTCTTATAGCGACGAGCCCGAGCATTTCTCCGCCAGACCACTTCACCGTTATATATTGTCCAAATGAGTCTAATTTGCAATGTCCAAATTATTCCGGCACACCACATGATATTTCTAACAACGACAGATTCAGGTTTCAAAAGCAGCATATATATATATGATTTTTTTTTTTCGGTTCTTGTGTGAGGCGGTCCTTTGTAGTGCGCCGGCTGCACCCGAATAATAAATGCACAAGGAGGTAGAAACCTGCTTGCCCTCCCACAAGTATATACCCGTCGGTAAATCTGGTTGTGGTGGGTATCCTGCATCTTGAGTGTGGTCGTGCGACTGTCTTGGCCTACGCAGCGGCAAGGCGCTTTTTTTTTTTTTTTTTTGATCGGAACGAGTGCCAAGCTTTCGTGTTCTACAACATACTGTCGACAGCCGGTTTAACGGCCAAAGGGCGTCTTTCCTTCATACGCCACCTCCGAACTAGAGTGTCTTGGGTAATTTTGACGGGTACGGTAGCCAGCAAACCAGGACGTGAGCAGGCAACCAGATTAGATTAGTTAGGCTACTATATGTGGTATAACAGTAAAATGCTTCAACACGGACTTGACAACATTGTCTGACGGGGTCGCCCCTGCCCATCTGATAAACATCAACACCGGGCGGGTGCCGGGCCAAGCTCCGCCTTGTCAAGTGGAGTTCCCGGCCTTTTGGACATTCTTGAGAGCATTGCCCCACATTTGGACCTCCGGATCCTGGGCAAACGGTGCTGCTGGTGGTGTTTCCGAATCAAATAAACCCCAAAATGACGAAGACCTGAATTGAATACCAGAGCTTCAAGATAATAATTGTTCCTCATTGACGTACAGCTGACATTTTTTTCTGAGAGGAGCTCCAAGGCTTCTGATTAGAAAGAAAAAAAAAAGAAAAAAAAAAAACGAATTGAAGGCTTTCCGTGGATCGGACCGCGTTGCCAAGACCGAACGTGATGGCCGCTGGCGACGCGTCGGGAGAATGGGAGCTACCAAGAGTCCGATCATCTCTCTTCTTCGAGGTCAGTTCCCCCATTGCTGCTTGGCTGGTTCTCATTAGCAAGGTAGCTGATTATTATTCTATGGCAGGATGACTTCAAGCACATTACCGACGATGTAGGCGGAGACACAGGTATTTTAAGCCCTGTCTTCGTACGCTTGTGGCAAAAACTCCAGGAATAAATGGACTCTTTTTTCTAACTCTTCTATTTTATTCTACTCTTTTCCCACGCAGAGTTCTTTGACGTCAAATTCTACCCCTGGAACCCACAAGGTTCACCCGAGATCTTTGCGGCTGCTAGCAAGAAGCATGTGAGTCCCATCTCGTAGTGCCACTTGGGATGAGGTGCTTCGCTGATACAGGCAAGCTTGATATTGACATTTTATGAATTCCACCAGGTCATCGTTGTTCGTCTTCAACATACAGTCCAGCAGAACAAGAATCCATGTGAGATTATCAGGGTCATCAGAGACGACGATGTGAGATCTCCCGTGCCAAAGTAGCCATCCGAGTGTATTTATCTGTTAACACGATATGCCTCCAGCACGATGCTCTAGACTACTCTTGCACGTGGAGTCGAGATGCCAAAACAGAAGCCCCTTTGCTTTGCATTGGAGGCAGAGGCAACAACGTCAAGGTTTACGACGTGATCAAGGGAACGCTTGCTCTTGTAAGTTGCTTTGGGGCGTCGAGTAGATGTGGTTTGTCCATAAATTCGCTCTCACACACTGATCAATTTGGCATTTTGTACGCAGACGCTTGCTGGACATGGTGATGTAGGTTATCTTGGCCCAGCGACGCGATACATGCCCGATTTGATATGCATCGGCAAGTCGTCGTTTGGTCGTTTCATGTCACTGACTCAAAATAACCTAGGGGATCATCGATTTGATAACTTCGCCAGCGAATCCGTTGATCATTGCATCAGCCTCCGATGATACTACTACGCGCATCTGGAGCCTGGACCCGGTTCATTCTGCGCAGCCATGCGTGGGCATTTTAGGCGGAGAGAACCATTCGTGGTATCTGCTCAGTATTGTATGGCAGTCACCTACCGGCCAACAAAGGTGATGATCAACCTACTAATCGATACTTTTTCTTTCTCCAGGCCTTCCACCAAACAGGCAGGTATATTCTATCTGCAGGCCATGACAGAGTTATCAGCATGGTAAATAGCAAAGACGGCCGTGACCACTCGAGGTCCCGTGGACCTATTATGTTGGATTTCTGCTAATATTGAGCACATCTTAGTGGGCCTTGCCCGATTTTCCTAATCAACATATGGAACGACCTATCGTCATCTACTACCCGCACTTTTTGACCAACGAAATACACCCTAACCTAATAGACTGGTAGGCGCCTAGTATCCACCCCTAGATGAGCTATTCACTCACAGCTTGACTCCTCCAGTGTCTCTTTCTACGGTGACAATGTCCTCTCGCGAGCCTGTCACGAGGACTGTATCGTCATGTGGCGGATCGAGGGCTTCAGTTCGCACGACCCGCCACCGGCGGCCCTGGACGCACCTACTAATTACGACCCGAGCCAGCTGACGCGGTCGTCCTTTGTCCGCCAGACCGACACCAAATCCTGCCCGCGTCCGTACACCCGCCTCATGACCTTCCATACCAAAGGATGCGGGGTGCAGTTCTACATGCGCTTCAGCATGCTTCAGCGCAAGGGCATGCACCCGGTCCTGGCGTTCGGTAATGCCGGCTCCAAGATCATGTTTTGGGACATGGCAAGGTTCACGGCGTATGCGGACTACATACAGGAGCTCAAAAAGTGGGACAAGGAGGGTGGCGAGGAACCCAAACGACCGAGCTGGCTGGAGCCCCGACGACAGCAGCGTAAGAAGCCCACCGTCGCGGTCGTAGAACGCCCCATCAGCAAGCTGAGGACCGAAACCTCGAGCAGCGGACGCGAGCTGAGACGCGAGCCGACAACGAGCAGGGCTGCATCGAGCACTCGCTCGACGCCCGCCGAGACGGCGCCTTCAGTCACTTCATCCAAGGAGCTTGCCAGCAGGGAGATCATGGGACCCGAGGCGAGAACCGGCTGGGAAGAGAAATACGGCATCTCGGATCCCAACGAACCGATAAAGCCGCACAAGGTTGAGTCGTTTAGTGCGTCAGCTGTTTTGGCGAGGCAGGTTGCATGGAGCATGGACGGTGCCTGGTGTGTTGTCGCTGGGAGTAAGAACTCGGTCGTCATTTTGGAGCGCTGGAACCCATACAAGAAAGATACGACACCAGTCCCAAAGAGCAGTCATAGATAGATCGGGAGTGTGTTTTGTTGGCAACGTAATCGGCTTTGTTTCTTTCCCAGAAGTTCCATCTGTAAAATCGTTGAGGACTTTTTAAATTATCAAAAAAGAGCCTTTGATTTTCTCGAACCTCATCGGCCCCTAATTGGCAACGAAGAAAAGAATGGAAGGTCGATATTACTGCTCCTGTCATCATCCTCGTCCTCATCCGTGTCGTCCGTGCTGCGTGAGACAAAGTCCCTGACCCAACGCTCGACCTCGCCACCATCGTCGATGATCTTCCGGAACCGGTGCCGCGCCCTGTCCATCTCGGTGCCGCGCTGAACCTTTGCCTCGTGCTCTTCGCCCTCCGTCCTGGGTCTAGGAGGCACCACCAGGTCGGCCATGTACAGTGCGATCATGCCCCTCAGTCTCAACAGCTCATGGCTCGTCGAAAAAGGGGGCGCGATCATCAAGTCGTCCATCGACCGCGCCACGTCGCGCATCTGGTGGAGCGCCTCGAGGCGAATCGCATCGCGAGCCTCACGCTTTCTCCTCTCGACCTTTAGGTATGCCGAATCGCCACTGCCACCGCTGCCGTCGTGACCCCCTTCCTCGTTGGTGTCGGCAAGGCTCCAGTCCTCGGCCTCAATGTCGAGCCGCTTCAGCGCGCGGACCTGCTCGATCCAGGTGTTGTACAGCTCGCAGCCCAGCAGGGCGGGCCAGAAGCTCAGCGCAGACATGGAACGCGGCTGGAATCTGTTCCAAGGGTACTGGCTGATCAAGGAGCGGAAGTAGTCTCTGACGGCGGGCATGTTAGACGCGCGACCCCACCGGCAGGGGATCGTCTCCTCCTTGTCGATGACGCCATCCTCCGATCGCGTCGCGTCGTCCTCCTCCTCACCAACCGCCTCATCCCCCGATGACGATGGGGGCCTTTCGCCCTCGCGCATCAGAATCTCGGCGCCCAGCGCCCAGTACCCATTCTTCCTCAAATCGACGCTGGCACCCCATATCTCGGAGCGGACGAGCAGGCCAAAGGCGCGTTTGGCACGCGCAATGTCGCACTCCTCGAGCGAGCGATGGATCAACGCCGTCAGGACGCCGAGATGCCGCTCCGCCACGCGGTGCGCGTGCTCCGCGTTCTGCCGCCTCTTTGCATCCTTCTCTCGGCCCTCATCGTCGTCGTCGTTCGTCTCGGCCGGCGATGACGATGGCGACTGCCCCCGTAAAATTTTCTCGCGCGGCAGCGGTCGGTGCGGAAAATCCGGGATCGCCGTCGACGGCAGCAGGTCCGCGTCACTGTGGCCGGCCAGGTGCAGCTGGCTGAGCACGGTGGGCGTGTACGACAGCGGGTTGATGATGTCTGATGGCGCCGGGCCGGGGCTGGATGATAAAAATCCGGCACTGCTGCTGGGGCGGCTGGACACTGAGCGGGTGCGTTTGCGCTTGTGTGGCTCTTGGTAATGTGCAAATGAGGGCGGTCTTATTTGTGACATTTTTCTTTTTTGTTCCTCTCCGTTTCGGCGCTTGATAGGAAAGTAAGTGAGCTCCGAGATGAGTTTCACAAGGTTCCTTGATTGATTCAGGTCCCCGCTGAATCAGGTTGATGAACGTGAGGAGTTTGGTTAAAAATTACTGTCGAATTGAGTGTGAAATATAAAACAGAAGAGTGACAAAGGGTCTTTTCGTTCTCCTGTGATGACTGGCAAAAAATTGGTATGGGTCTGTTGACAGGACAAATTTCTTCGAATTATAATAGAACATCTTTCGCATTAGACCGGTAAGTCTTGAAAATCTGCAAATAGACTGACACAGTATCTGCAAGCAATCCAAGAGGCTCGAAGGTAGTGCCTTAGTACATGGCCTGCACATTGGGCATGCGCCTGTAAAAGATGCATCTTGTGGGTGCCAACAAACAGAGATTAAATCGCATCCATCGCAAAATTCACATATCCCGTCCAATTCTATGTATTTACACACCGAGCTGGTCTATACTGTACACTGCTCGGCCTTTCCAGCATACCCCGTTGACTAATTTCTAGTTCTGAACTACAGTATCGCTGTCGTTTCGACCAAGTTCATCTGTTTACGCAGCTTTCCTTTCAAAGTACTTCCACTGCCCTTCGGCCGGCTGCTCTTCCAGGTTCTCCCATCTGCAAATGATGATTGTTAGCTGGTGAAGAAAGTTCATAGACAATCTCGACATCGCAAAGATACAAGGAGGAAAAAAACAAAACTTACACTTTGCCCTCGATCATGGTTTTGACTAGCCTCAACTCACCCTCGGCCACCTGTACAACCTCCTCGATGAGTCCGGCGCCAATCTTGTTTTCAACTTCCTCCACTCTTTTGTTGGGGTAAGAGCTCCAAGTCAGTTTGAGTCTCTTTGCGTATATGTCCTCCGATAACTGTCCCGGGGGCACTTACTGTTCGGCAGTCAGCTGGGGCTCAGGCTCCCAGTCTACCCGCGAGGAGTAGTCATGAGCCTTCCTCAGCATCTTCTGCGCTTGCCTGGAGCGTTCCTCGCTGGACCTCGCACCCTCCAGCTCGGGGCCCTCGTTGGGCTCGCCGTCCCACTCCTCGTCGCGCATGTCCCTCACCTGCTGGTTCTTGCGAACCAAGAAGGTCTCGCCGTTCCTGTCAACGCGCGTGATGCTCGTGCCGCCGACCGGACCCTCGGCGGCAGAGTGGAAAAAGTCCGGGTCGGCCTCGATCTTCTGCTTGGCCTTGGCTGCCCACTCGGCGTGTCCCGGTGGGACGACGGACTGCAGGATGGACATGCGGTGCTTGGTCAGGGCCTCGACGGATTGGCGGTAGACGGAGTGCTCGGGAACGGCCTTGAGCTGTTCCAGGGTGCTCGAGTAGAGGTAAAGAAGGGTCGATCGGGGAGAGCCGTGAGTGCGCAGACCTGCGAGTCCAGTGGCGGTGCCGGGCTCGAGGTAGCGGTGCGGCTTGACGCTCGCGAGTTTCTGTATCGACCGTCGCATGTTGGCTAAAGGGTCAATGGCGCGTTTCGGGGGGGTGTGAGGTTTGAAGCAATTGGCTCCGGAGCGATGATTGCACGGCAGGTTCGATGATATGTCGATTGGTTCTAGCTGAAGTAGGATTGGTCCAATTGAGTGGACAAGCTCCCCCAAGCTTTGTTTGGATACGTCACGTGATCTGATGTATGATGACCGGGCCGAAGCTCAGCAAAAAGTTACATTTGCTAGCTCCTGGGGCATTGGCAACTTGGCGCCCGTCAGTACGTGTTTGCTTGCTTCTTCATACGCGGTTGTAACTGCTGCCTAACTACTTGATCTCGGTTGCATCTTACTTTGCTCGCTCAAATACATTTGCGTGCCACTCATAATCTTCTGGCGGATATTTCAGTGTTATCTTTGAATACCTTGAAATTGCCTTGGGATCCATCGCTGCAAATGCAAATGTAAATGCAAATGCGTATCCAATGCGGCTTCCTCAATTTGTTGGAGCTTCGCCTGGCTACACTAAATCTTGCCAGTAGCTTCCTCTTTGGGAAAGCACGCCCATGGTATTCAGTTGAATTGTTTTCCAAATAATTTCCAAGTGACACACATGGGCTTTTGGAGCCCTTTTCGGGGCAAAGAGAGGTGTTTTCTTGCATCGTTCGTCCGCCACTGTTGTTAGTGCCGAACTCTTGTTATATTATTCTTTGAACATAGAATCCAACCAAACTGAGAAAAAAGGTCCCGGAGCCTAAGTATCTTTCCCCGATCACCATTAGCATTGTCTCTTTCAAAGCAGAGTTTCTCCGGGTGTTCTCTCGCCGTCAGTCACACACAGCTTTTACAACTATCATACTGCCCATTGGAAGGTGACCTTGATCAAATTCTATTGTTGCTACGCCCGGCTACTCGTCGCCACAATGCTGAGCGGCTCACTTCCACATATCTCCCCTCATCGGCGACAGGTCTCGCCCTCCATCTTCAATGGTAGCCAGACTGTTCGAGGCGACCGACCATCAGCATGCGATATAACCGCCCGAGCTGGACAGGGGCGCGCAATCTCGTCGCGAGAGCTCATCGGTCACTAGGAGAACCTTGGCTCACAAGTTCGTAAGCCTTCCAAGGCTGATGGTGTTGATGAGAACGTTGAGCCAAGGCCCGGGGCCCTGAGACGTGTTTCGGCATCCAACCTGCAGCCCGCTCCTCTTGCGGCGGAACCTGACAGCAATGACGAGATTGCGTCGTGCCAGCAACCACCGAGTCACTTGACCAAAGACAAGAAGATCAGTCTGAAGCTCCGCAACCACCCGAGAGCCCCTCCCACGTCAACCCAGTTACGTCAAGTACAGCCTGGTTTCAATGGCCAAGAGGAAGGGCTGCCAAACCCTTCGCAATGGAGCACCGCCAGAAACGTATCCAGATCCAGCAACGGATCGCCACGTCCATACAGGTTTTTATTAGACAACCCATTTCCATCCCTAGAGTCTCTCACCCTGAGCGGTGGCAACGTCGAAAACCTTCTGAACAGCGAGGTTCCCTGGACCGTCGGGCGCTCCTTCAGACATGGATCACTCGAGTTGGACTATACCAGCCAGGATGCCACCTGCACCGCGGTCAGAAGCACCTCGTCCTCATATCCAACCGAGGGCCAACGTTCCTCCGAAGATGCCGCCAGCCCGCCGCGCGGGTCCATACGTGACAGGTGGTTCGTGTCGTTGGGCCGGTTCAGCAAGCCTTATGGTCGACTTTCGTTGCTCTTCCGAACATCATCCTCCTCCGGATATGGCCAAAAGGCACATGAAACATCTGATGAGGACAATCAATCTGAACAGGATACGGCCACCACAGTAGATAGTTCCGACGATGTTTTTACAATCTCAGCTGAAGAACCCAAAGATAACGCTACCTTGCGAATCAATGAGCCGACAACTGCTGACAATGGCATATCGGGTCACCACGTCCCCGAGGTACAAGAGATCAATTCTCCCACCCTTAGTGTGTATAGACCTTTCCCGAAGGTTGAACCTCCAATAAGGAGTATGGAAGTGGTGACTCCTCGGAAACTACAGAGAAGCAGCATCCACGGTAGTCTTTTTGAGGGCCTTGAGAAAGTCAACCTCGGTGCAACTGCTTTGTCAACTGAACCGCTATTCGAGGGTTCTCCCCAAACCGCCGACAGTGCTGCCGCCGTACAGAATACTGATGAGAAGCTCGTCATGGTAAATCCATCCGAAGTCAGTCTGAAATGCGAAGCCCGAAGTCGTTCTGACAGTCGACGCCTGCGGGGCGGCGGTGGGCTGAAGAAGCTCAAGCTCAAGCTGGAAAATAGTAGACTGGGAAGATACTACCGCCACACAATGAGGAGACGTACTTCTCATGACCTCGATATATCCGAGGGTCAGAAACGGAGATGCACGATGCGCAAGGAAAAAATACATTGGTATCAGCCATGGCGTCGCGTAAAGTGGTTCAAGGACGCTCAGTACCGCAAGGAACCCAGGGCAACCAACGGAACTCCAAGGCCCCAGAGCTCCGGTGATGGTGCTTCTGAATGTTCAATCATGAACTCAAATGAAAAATCTAAAGGAGGTCAAACAAACCCTCAGAGGCAGGGCTCCCGGTTTCGGACAGAATTTGACGCAAACGGGGGGCTGTTGATAAACCAAGAGCCAAACCAAGGCGCATTACATCGTGCAAACTTGCGGGCAGGCATGGGCGTTCATCTTGAGCAGATTGTTGAGGTGTCGTCCGAGTTTGAGCGAAGCATACAAGAAGAAGCAGTTGGCACTACTACGGCCGAGGCCACCCCTCCTGAGCAGCAACCATCTCACCCTCTTGCACGGAGTTCGGAAATAGTCAATACTGGGAACACAAGAGTAGATGAGCCGCCGCTTTCAAAGGTCTCGGACGAGCAAGCGGGTTCAGAAGCCGAAATTTTGTTGGTTCCGGGCTTGGTCAGTGCTGATACGCTTGTTTCTGGAGTGCAAGGAGCTGCAACGCCAATCCGGTCTGCTTCTCGAGCCGCCACTGTCACGAGCACTGGAATTGACAGCCTAACGAACGAGAACAATTTCGACGACGATGCTGGCTACTTGCTCTCAACTGATTCAATCAACTCAGCCACGTTTCCTTTCTCAGAGCCCATTTGTCGGCACAATAATGTGGTTGCAGGTTCATCTTTGACGGTGTGACTAACTCCTTCATGGAATGCTTCATGGAATGCACCGTTGGATCCAAAAACCACTCAAGCAGATTGCACCATATGGGTGACACATCTTCAGAGGGGATCAGTTGGGGGCCCTGGTTTATTCAATTTCTTGGTAGCTGTTTCTAATGGCTGGCTCCCTTATGTAGCTGCTGATACTGCTGGCTGTTGCTGGTTGCGCAAACGTGCATACATATTCATGTTGGGTTCTCATAACCACCTGGCACAGCTGTGTCTAACGATACCAGTATTGTCATACTTTTTGTGTGGTAGGGATTAATTATATTCATAATGAGGAGTTTGTCGGTAAAATCTGTTTGCACCCGGACTAGCAATCAGCACCAGCTCAGTTGGACAACCGTGAGGAACATGCATTGATGATAGATATTTCTAGGCTACACCACACATTGGATACCCAATCATGTGGGGATAACCCCCTTTTCAACAAAGGCTGCACCTTGTAATACAATGCTGGTCCATTTGGGGAAGGCCTCTGAATCTTCAGAGATGTGCAACCACATCTGGGGAATTTGTCTGTCTCGGGATGCCTGCCGGTCTTTGGGCTGGATCATGGGTCTAGACTTTTTGTGCCACCGGACGAAAACGGATATACGCATGCTAGACATTTGGCCGCTGCAGCGTGTCAAGTCGTACGGAGAAAACCTGGCGTGAGACAGAGAATATCAAATAAACGCACAGAAGACAACTCATCCCTGCGTACATGTAGTGTAGTAGTGTACCCAAGACAAGGTTGCACGACACACCTCTTTTTGAGCAAATGGTATCTTTGTGGTTTTTTCCCCCCAGAGGGACAAACAAGAGATACTATTAGTCTCATTAGTCAAAGTATTAAAAAAAACAAAATAAAAAAAGTCTAGACCATGAAGCGGAAACCTGCAGCTGCGCCGGTAACGCCACGACCACGATCGCCATAGCTCCTGTAGCCGTGGATCAATACGCGACCGGCATCTAAAGCGCGGTTTCTCCGGATGAGGACCCAGCGCAACACGAGGGCGAGGCCGGCGACGCCCAGCATGGCCGTGGCGCAGACGGCCATGCCCTGCGTGTAAAAGGGGGACTGAGACCTCGGGTAGAGCCGCGCGCCTAGCAGAGGGCCGCACTGGCCGACGGTCTGCATCAGGGCGAAGCCGGCGCCGCGCCGCGCCCGGCTGGGCTGGTTGTTGACGGTCCAGACGACGGTGAGCACAACGACGCAGAAGAAGCCCACGGCGGCCGGGTAGACGGCCAGATAGCGCACGGTGCTGGCGGGCTCGAGGCCGAGGGCGTGCTCCGAGAGGGCGAGGGTCACGTATCCGAGGGCCGAGGTCAGAGCAAACGGAATGAGGAAGGCGCTGCGGGTTCGCATCGAGTCGGACAGCTTGGCCGTGGCCAGGACGAAGAAGAAGGACACGAGGTAGGGAGGGGCCGAGAGGGCTTGGGCGCGCAGTCTGTCGTGGCCCATCGACTCCTCGAGTATGGTGGGCAGGAACACAGGGAGGGACGAGTATGCCATATTGGTGAAGAAGAGCATCAGGGCCGGGATGAGGGAGATCGGGTCGGTGCAGACGGCGAGGACTTCTTTGATGTTTAGGCTGTGCCCTTTGGTGCTTGGAGGAGATCGATGGTGGTTCTCGAGACGGAGCCTGGCGATCTTCTTCTCGCGCGGCGTGAGGTATGGCGCCATGTGTGGCGAGTCCGGAACGATGCGCCAGGCGATGATGGCAACAATGACGGATGGAAAGCCTTCAGCGAGAAATAGGAGGCGCCAAGGGGTGATGGGACCGGCCTCTCCGAGCTTAAGGATAAGCCAGGCTAGAGTCGAGGCAAACGAGGTAGCCAGTGGAGCAGCTTTTGTTCTATTCGTGAGCAAAGGAAGAAGAAAATAGAAAACATCATCCCTAAGGAAAAGGGTAGGGCTTGGTATTCCCGTTGCTCAAAAAGGTGTAGTTTCGGGTTATCAAATATGACATTACATACCCGACACAAAGATGGCCGTCCTGAAAGCAAGTTCATCTCTCTTGAAGAACATGCAAAGGTAAAGCGGTATTCCAGTGAATCCAGCCTCGCCCATACCCAGAAACGCTCTCAACAAGATCAAGAAAGGATATGAAGGGGCCACTGCCTGCAGCGAGGCGACGACACCCCACGAGAGCACGAGCAGAGATGCGTAAATGTGAGGCGGGATGACCTGCCAGAGGAGCGACATCCACTCAAAGCCGATATAAGTCATGTAAAAGGCCTGTATTGCCCATGTGTACCAATCGTCTCGCGGCGGGGACGTTTGCAGGTCGACATCCATGCCGGCGATTCGCGCGTTGCCGATATCTGGGGGAGCGTCAGCATCGTATACGTAGTTTTCAACATGTAAGTTGAAGTCAAAGCAAAAGGCATAATGATCGTGTGCAGAAGAATATTGACGAGGGAGCATGCCTCAAAAGCCGAGACTATGTGCATGGTACACGAATAAACGTCGCTTCGTGGGGTTAAAGGGAGGAAGCACCGGGCGAAAATGACTTCAGTACGGTAAAGCCAAGTAGGCAAATGACAATTGCAGGAATAACAGATACAACAGCATGGAATAGGCAGATCAGAAATCCGGCGTACTCGAGCGATCCAGAAACGCCAGCATGTACATCAAGGCTATAAACAAGACCAAGCGACGGTCGAACTTGCGCACAATGGCCTTTTCCTCACGGGCCGTGTATAATACCTTGGAGCTGAGGCTGCTGGCGGCATTGTGAATTCCAACATCATCATGGTCGTCATCGTTTTCATCATCACGTCGGCGATTGAGGGCTTCGAGTCCAATGGCACCATCCTTCTCTCGGCCATGGTAGACACCTTCATCGCCCCGTTTCCCCTCGCTGTCTATCGACAACGAACTCGAGCTGTCGGCAATGAGGTGATGGTCGTCATAGGGCCCATGATGGCTGCCAGGTAGTAAGCTCAGTGAATATTCCCCACGGTGGCTGGACGACTCCATTGTTATTTTTATTTTATTTTGGCGGCTTAAGGACCCCAGTGGGCTAGCTATTGGTGAGATGATGCTGCCGTCCTACCGTTGATGGAGCCACAAGCCTCGTCTACGGCGATTGGAGTTGAACCTGCCGAGAATGAATCGCTCGGAATTCGGATGACATCAGCCCCCGAGTGCGCCGCAGGAACAAGCCACCAAAACGCCGCCGCATGGATGCACGTGTATGCAGAAGAGAGATTCGTAATTAGAAACATTTCGATGACAAGATTCCCTAGTTTTGGCTATTAACCAGAAACATGACACGAGCAACCCTCATTGCGGACCTCCCTTTGTCTGACCCATCGTGCAGAACATTCTCACCCAATTTAGACACCTAGGGAGACCTGTCACTCATGACTGGGTCAAGGCTAAAGGTTAAATCTGTACTACAGGACTTTAGGGAAAGCTGCCCCACTCTTATAAGCAGCAGTTGGGGGCAAGATGCTTCAGCAAGCGCTTGACGCATGGCCTTCACATCTTAGCTTCTAATGCATGGCAATGACACAAGACAAGGTAAAAGCAGTCGGGGGAAAATCCAAGTCGTTTTTTTTTTTTTTTTAGTTGACAGACTGACGAGATCTGTCGCTTGACATCTCCATCGCGTTATTTACAAGGTAGTGTTTTATCTGAGAAACCCTCCCAATCTTTTTGTTCTCCGTCCAAGGGTAGGAAAATATATAAACGAGGGAAAGAGAGTCGAGACGACGAGAAAGGAAGCAAACAAGAATCCCGCCAGTCCCTCGAGAATGTGAATTTTGGATTTTGGTCTGTTGTGACAGGAAGGGGAGAGCGATGACTTTGACGCGTTGCTCAATACATGCGTGCCTGTCCCCTCCCAAACTTTCGTTTTCCGAGTCTCGCTTGACTTGTCTTGAAATCCAACACACATTACATATGGAATCTTTGGCCAATTAGCTCGTTCGCCCTGTTTCGCCACAAAGCCTGATGTAGATTGTCAAAAAAAAAAAAACCTACACACCGCCCACGACCGATCAAAGGATGAAGTACAAGAAAACAATATAAATTAAAATGGGCGTCCAGGCCAAAAGTCACCTTGTGCCCGTGTGTAGGAAGAGTACAATAGTATTGCACGCTGTAGCTTCCCTGGGTCCAATTGCGAACCGGCGAGGAATCTTATGAGAAAAAAAGGGGGGGCCATTCCGCTAGAAGTCAAACGGTTCGGTGAAGATATTGAAGAGAAAATTGGAAGCATCCAAAAAAGCAGAAGATGGCGACAGATCAGCATACAGTTGTCTATAAGCCAAAAACCGACGCAGTTCCACGACAAAGCAGCATTGGAACACAAGGCTGTTATAATGCAATAATCCAAAAAAAATGACCTCCCGAGGGGTATCGAAGTTGTTGAAAGGGTCAAGTGACAAAATAAAAAGTGCGTGGGGCAGTGGATGTGGGTATGGCAGGTAGCGTAAACCGTAGTCGGAAACGGCGTAATGATTTCATATGCAGGTGTGCGTGACAACACTGATGCCGAGATCAGTTCCAGCCAAGTGAGTTCTCCTGTGCAACAGGCGCCGAGATGCCAGCAGTACGAGCAGAGTTGCCCGCGCTCCTGCCACTACCATTGCTGCCATGGCTCTCACGACCACCAGCTGGCCCCATAACCCCACCGTAATGCGTAAAGTCGCGGCTGAGAAGTGCACCACCCATCAAGGCAGGGCTGCCAGACTGCCGCATTTCAGAGGGCGAAGCAACTGAGCTGGATCGACGGTGTGCCTGCCTCTTCTTCTTGTACCGACGCGCAACGATGAACATGGCAGCACCGTAGGCAGCCGCGAGCGAAACAGCGCCAAATGCAATACCAGCAACAGTTCCGCGCTGAGTGGCTGACTGGTTGGTGCTGTTGTTGTCGTTGTTGAAGACATCGTTGGGACCGTTCGACCCGTTACCTCCAGCGCCGGAACCTGCACCAGCAGGCTTCCCGTCAAGAGTAGCTCCAGGGAGAATGTCGATAGCCGGGTTCACCAACATTGTCAGGTTGTGAGCGAGCATGCCGTTGCTGGTGTTCTGGTAAAATTGAGAAAACGGTGTCTTCACGTCCAGGCGCAACTGAGGGAAAAAGGCCTTGGGCCAGGTGGCGATCGCAACAGAAGTAACATAGCCAAGCTGCTGCTCCGTGTTGAGGGGAACAATCCGGAGGACTTGAAGCCTCTTCTTCTGCTCCTCGGTCAGTCCCTCCATGTACTTGAGCGCCTTGGGAAGATATTCAAAGATCTGGGCTCCCGCATTGGGGTTCTCGTTGGTAATGAACCTGTAGTTGAGCGCAAACTTGAACGCAACCTGAATCTCCATCATATCATCACCCAGTGGCTCCGTGATGTCGTCGGATGGGTTGATGATCTTTGGCAAATCAGATGGCAGTACAGTGGGAACAGACGACGGGGCGATCGTCGAGGAGCCCGTTGTGGACGGAAGAGGCGCTTGTACGATGATGGTGGTTGGGAGCCAGTCGTCATTTGAGTTGGTGCTGCTTGTCGTCGAGGGTGTGCTCGCCGCCGACGGAGTAGTAGCGGGGCCAGTGGTAGCAGGGGTGGTGGTAGTGGTTGGCAACTGAGTAAGCGTGGGAGCCTGAGTAGGTGGCAGCTGCGTCGTCGTGTTGCTCGGCACAGTGTTGTTGGAGCTTGGGGGAAGAACTGTGGGGGTAACGGTCGGTTCGGTAAGAGGAGGCTGCGTAGTCGGGAGCGTGGTGGGGATCGTGGAGACCGTAGTAGGAATCTGCGTGCTGTTCGCCGTGACACCCGGGCTGGTGATACTGGTGTCCGGGGGAAACCCAGGGGTTGTTGTCGGTAAGGCAGTTGTCTGCGATCCTACGGGCGGGGAAGTAACCGTTCCATTCGCGGTAGGAGTGGAAACTGGAGGGAGGGGCTGGATTGAAGTTACTGGCCCAGTGGTAGAGACAACCGCAGTCGTCGGGCTAAGTGTATCGGATGCGATAGTGGTTGTAGCGGTGTCAACGGGGGTCGTGACAGGGGCAGTACCATTCGGCTGCAAAACTGTAGAGACAGAGGAAGCAATGCTGCTGATCAATGTGCTAATGTCACCAAGCGCAGGGTTCTCGGTCGAGCTGGAGCTGGTGGGTGTCACGATGCCGGTGGGGGCCAGCAGAATACCAGACGAGCTAGAAGATGAAGTGATGCTGGGAGTGACAACCGGTTCGGCAGTGCTCAGACTTGCGGTAGTCGGAAGGATGGTGGTCTCCGGGATCAGCCCAGTGTTCGACGTAGCAGTGGTTGGAAGAATGGTGGTCTCCGGGATCAATCCAGTATTCGAGGTAGCAGTGGTCGGAAGAATGGTGGTCTCTGGGATCAACCCAGTGTTCGACGCAGCAGTGGAAGCCCGAGATGTCGCTGTCGCTGTCGCGCTGGTGATTTCGGAAACCGACGAAGACTCCGGTGTACCAACCAGCCTCGAAGTAGAGCCGGGCGCCGTGACAGACTCCGACGTAGCAGCCGAGGTCGAGTTCTGAGTAGTCGTAAGGGCCGACACTGATCCTGGCTGGACAGCGGCCGTCGAAGGGGGCGAAGCCGAGCTTGGGACGACGATCGGAACCACGTCGCCAGTCGCAGAGCTTCCTCCTGTCCCCGAAGTCGCGGGTCTTTGGCTAGAGGAGGTCGAGCCGGTAGTCAATGAATCACTCAGAGTGCTGAAGAACTCCTCTATACTGGTAGGCCGATTCGAAGCTGTAAACTCCTGAGTCGACGACGCAGCAGAGGATGATGATGACGATGACGATGATGTCTCCGGCACGGGGATCGGGGGCGGCCTTGAGGTTGAGGATGAGGCTTCGCTAGGAGGAGTCGTCGCGTTGACAAACTGTCTCTTAATATGCCTCGGGAAGTATATGACGGGCCTTTCGATCCCGGCCCGAGTCTCGGGCTCTGCGCTCGCGAACGAGGCAGCCGCGACAAGTGCCACGGCCAATTTTGAGAAGCTGTGCATGTTGGTTTCGGCTGTTCTGGCAGGCAATCGCTTAAAATGACATGCGAGTTCTTCGGTTGTGGGTAGCAAAGACGATTGGCAAGTTTGCTCTGGTCAAGAACCCTTGTCAACAATGTTCGACTGTAGCGAGATCAGCCAGACTCACATTGTGGTTTTGTTGAAAACGAATGTACTTGACAAAAATGTCAGTGAACGAGTGTAAGTGAGCTGGATAAAAGTCGCCGATTGTTAGCCATTGCCCACGGAATCCCCTTTTCAGCTGGCGAAGTGCATCGTCCGACTGCATGGCAAATCTCCAGGATCGACTTCGAGATACGAATGTTGGCCCCCGGTAATCCAGAAGCCTTCCATCTCTTTGGTTGCCCCTTATTGAGTCTGCTCAGGCAGCGGCGAAATCATCATTCAAGCCCGGCTTGGCAGACCTAGGCTTTCTCCGCTGACCCCTCTGGTATATCGTCCTCCATCGTCGTAGGCTGGTGAACAACTCACTGGACGTATGAGCACCAAGGCTTGATCGTATATCTACGTGGTTTTTTTTTTTTTTAAAAGAGCGTATCGACGAAAACTCGTCTGCGAGAGGGCTCGGAATGGTTCTTCAGATCCGTCGTCGCGTCTGGGGTCTCATGAGGAAACTGAGCTTGGCATGGAGGCTCCCGTGGATTCGCGATGACTTTCCCAAGGGTCCTTCCAGGTTCGCGTTCGAGAGAAGAAATCCAACCGGCAAAAACCAGCTGGAAATGTTCTCTCAATCACAAACACGAAGGGCACGGCACTGGAAGAGTCTTCGTCGCCGAACAGTCGAATGCTCGCGGTTGTGGAGGAAGGCGATGGCGAGGATAGGGTAGCGAAGGAGAGGAAGGGAAGGAAACAAGAGGAGAAAGAAGTGGGAGGGATCGCTGGGTGATAGGCCGCGCTGGAAATCGACAGGGGAGGGGCCACAAGCAAAGAAGGCGAGGGATGGATGGAATAAGATGGGGCGACAGGGGATCCATCCACATTACCTCTTCAAGGAAGGTTGCAAGGCATGCAAGGGTACCTAGCACGTTCTTTTCGAGAGGACGGATGGAGGGAAACGACAGGCCAGGGCTCATGGATGTGCCGTTGGGCGTGCGCTAACAGATCACCGTTGGACGCAGGGACGAGAGCTGTTAGTGCCACCCGGTGCATTGGCGTTTGGGCCTGGTCGCCAAAAGAATACGTGTGAGGAACGGACGACCAGATGCAGCCAAGCTTTCCCAATGTAGTTTTTAACGTGGATACCAATGTTCCTCGCCTGGTAGCGACTGAGTTTATGTGTTTTTACGTAGTAGTAGTCATGATATTCTCCTCATCAAGGTATCATTATACAATATTGATTGCATCAATAGTCTAGATACCAGAGCCAGTGCACCTAGATCAGAATCTTCATCAACAAAAGGGCAAAAAGGCACGTAAACTTGAGCAGTGAGACAGCTGAGACAATTGAGACCATTTCCCGTTTTGTCGCCTTGCTGATTTTTTTTGATTTTTTTTTTCGATATTTTTTTTTAGAAGGCGCGGTGTTTGATGGGTGGTGTGTGGATTGCCGGACGGATAGACACAGTGGGGCCCAAATCGATCAAACGAGCCAGTCAATCGTCAGCATTTTTGTAAAGGAGGGTAAGGCGCCGAAATTGCGTCCCCTCTTCAAAGGGGTAAGGTGGTTAAACCTAGAATAATAGTGGCGTACTGGCGGGGGGCTGGATCCGCTCATTCTTTTTAATTTGTGATTAAAGAGGGAACAAAAAGATTAGCATGATACCTGCGCCTCCTCTCACGAGTACCTCAGATCACACGTTCGCTTGCTGCGGCGTAAGGGTATCGGCTGGAGAAATGACATTCCTAACAAGACAACCAAGCAATTACCTGCTCGCAAAGTACGACTTAGTCAGGGGTGATTATTAGACGGTGCATGAACGACAGACACATCGTCGTTCTCCCTTCAGCGGCACCATCAATTGCCAGGTTTGCAACTTCTCAAGGCTTGGTACTGTCTCTCTTTCGCCAACATGCCGTCATTATGAAGATGAAATGTAGCCGACCAAGCCAACATTCCCAGCGGCGGAGCGACAATTTACATTTTGCTGCACAAAACTAATCACAATCCATGCTTGCACCTTTTCCTCGCGTGGCCTTGGGCTTTGATGGGTTCGTACGACGTAACTACCTGACTGCCAAGGTGCCTCTCGTAATGTCGCGCTATTCTAGACTGAGCCTATGTATCCCATGCGACGCTTCAGGTGCATCACGACCGCCTACTTCGTGTTTACCTAGCTCCGCAATGTTGGTGACACTGTGCTGCTTGGTGGCACATTGTCACCCGGCACGGTGTTGTTTGTCGAGCAGGGAAACATTGAGCCACCGCAAACTGGGGAACAAATCCCCGAGCCCTTTGAGCATAGCCGCGCACCCCACAGGCCTGAATTCCAGCGCTTGGCAGGTCGTTTCGCTCATCAATGACAGAAGACTCACTGTGAAACGAAGCTCCGCAAGACCTGAATTCTCTCATCACTACCGGGTTTTGTTTTGTTTTTATTTTATTTATTTGTTCTTTAGCATTACCGATCCTTGTAAGCAGTGAGTCGTTCTGACGCAAAAAAGCATCTCGCCGCTTCCTGGGGGATTCAATGAGACGGCTGTTTAGATTGTGCCGCCCGCCAGCCTTCCCTTACCTGCCTTCAAGCTTCTGTCAGTCAGACACAGGAAACAAAAGGAACGAAGGAACGAAATGCTCCATTGAGATCAAGCCCCTCATGGAAGTGTGGGAGCCAAGTAAAATGAACATCGCTTAATTCGCATCACTGCCGATCTCTAAAATAAAATAAATTACCTCAAGTCAGTCTGCTTTCACCGCTTTCAATATGATTTCCTGTCTTTTGTCCTTCATCACATAATAATGTGCATCTCGAGTCAAGTTGAATTTGGGAAGACGCATAATAAGATGAGCTAGACAGCGAGTAAAGCGTTACGAGATACGCCATCTGAAATATTGCCACACGTCCATCTGCCGTCTGATATAGCAGCGTTGTCCCAAGTACTACTAGCAGTAATATCGGAACCCCCGAATTCGGGTAAAGACAGGTAGAGATAGATATCTAAGCGCAAGGCAGTACTGGGGGGTCTCTGCTTGTAGAGAAGCTTACCTTCGGATGTTAGTCTACGCAACAACGAACTTATTTACCACGTAGAATACGATGACCGGTAGAAGATGTGATTGAGTTTGTCCTTGGTTTTTGGGTGAGCAGGAAATGGTCACAACTCGTATTGTGAGGTGAATGCAGGTAAAGCCTGCACGATTTCATGTCCTTTTTGGTGGCACGTAAGTCGCCGGACACAAAGGGCGTCGATCGATCATTCTCTAGCACTTCTAGTTCTAATTCTTTGGCACCTGGTGTCACATTCATCAGACCATTATGTATGAAATTCTAAACTACTGTAGATTCTGGTTCCAGAACTTGGTACCGATAACGGGATAAATGAGCGAAGATCGTTTTCCTAAAATCAACGCAAACGTGACTCTTCAGCCCCGGGCGTTCCAGTTCTTGTTTCTCCTTGTCCAAACTACTGCTGCACTCGACCTGCATGTCCAAGGGAGGGCGGGCTTATTGTGGTGAACTCTGCAGTTTTGGAAATGATGCCCAGAAACCTTGTGCTGTGTGGTTGACAAGCGGTAAGATGAAGTACAGAACAGGAGCAATAACGGGTATCAACCAGCGGAAATCGGGAAGTGGGATTGCTGTAATCCAAATGCAAATGAAAACTGTAGATGGCAAGTAGGTAATTAATTATCCATGCAAGTCATGTTAGGTAGCAACCGCGTCGCTCAGAACTACTGCAAGCCGATTTTTAGCTCCAGGGGCCGGCGGGATGGTTGCAAAGTCCAAATGCTTCGTACGCTTTGACGCGTCCTCTAATCTGCCACGTTTGGCTAATTGGGGCTACAGCGACAGCAACCGGAGATCGTCTTCATTAAAAAACGTTGCCTCTTCAACACGAAAAAAAACTACTCGACCTTAGATTGTACCGTCGTAACTACTAGCATGACGTCGCAAACATAGCACTCTCGGCCAGTTCCAATTCCAGGACTTGTGACTCGTGGCATCCGGCGAACCCCGCCCGTTCGGCTATTTTTTTTTTTTTTTTAACCTTTTCGCCATCTGCGCTTAAGTGCAAAATATTCTCAAGACCCTTGAAATTGAGGGCGCCAACCAATCAAAAACGAACGGACGGTCAAACTTTTCATCAGCTTACTACTTTTGATCTAGATCACGGCCATGGTCACGGCTATGACTGCGGCACGGCTGGGTCTATTATTGTCAATTGCATTTTGTTTCAGCCCTTCCTATCAGCTTTAATACCGGACGGAGGTTTTCTTTTTGTATTTTCTTGGGTTGAGGGGAGTAAACTCCCAATTGTTTTTTTTCACGCGTTGTTGTTGATGGTCCAAGGAAAGGAATGGTATCACAGCCGCCTGCTGCGCCACCCCATTCCTTACCCGTGACGCCAACACTGTAGAAACTGTTTGGTCCGTTTATGTCTATTCTCTCATCCGAACTGTTGTTGACACAGTCACGTCAGTCTGCACTTGTGATGGAGAAGGATCGAAGTGTACCAAGTCAGTCCTTTGACTTCTTTTGCATGCCCAAAAAAGGGCGCAATCTTAACAAACTTTCTAAATAGTTTGTACATCGGGTACAAGTATTCGACAAATGTAAGGTCCGAACCGGTATTTTCTAGATTGATCCCCACCACATGCAAGAATGTCCAAGGCAAATCAAGGCAAGTTCCGTAAGGAAATTTGTAGATCTATGGTCATTATTGAAAGCTCGACTCCGTGGCTTGAGGTGGGGTTTCTCCTTTGTCGCCCTCGACCGGTCTAGGCTTGCAGATGAGCGGGCAAGTAGGGCTGGCAGCGGCGATCTTTGATGTGATTGATGCTTGAAGGGACTTTTGTTTTACAGGTTGCCGGAGGTCAAGCATCCAGACACCCGTTAATGTGTCCCGAAGTAGGAGGTTCATACTGTACATTCTTCCGTCAATCAAACAAGCCATTTGTCGGCCCGCCTCAAGCCGCTCTCGGCCACAAGCTGGACAGCTCGGCCCCTAGGTTCGCAAAAAGCACATTCAATGTGTCCCCGTGGCTGCCGCTAGATGCATGCGAAACGTTTTGGTTCGATGACAATGTTTGCAGGAGATTTTCTGCTGCTGAAACAGAAAAAGAGGCTGAAAAAAACCGCAATGTCCCCAAACGCCTTTCTTGTTTTGCCGGTTGCTTTCCACGTCCACTTTCTCGAGGTGAGGTGGGAAAAAAGCAACTGATATTTGACTTACTCCACGTCATTTCCAGGTGCTGTCATTGCACTGTACTATATAACTGTAACAGACTAGTGTAGGGAAGCTCGCCACAATCAGCATCCCACAGTATATGGTTGTGTGGCTTCATTGTTGGTTTGATTGTGTGTGTCTGCTTCGTTCTTCGCGAGCGAACTCAGCCTACCACCAATGAGGTCTTTTGCACACCTCGTCATTGCTCGGACCAGCGCGCAACATTGGACAAGGAATACCATGTGTTGTTATCGCCGCCCGGCCCAAAGGAAATCAATCGCCCGTTTGATTGAGTATCAATAGATACTGGATTACGGATGGTCCATGTAGCACCTACTCGGGTGTGCAAACACGCAAAGCCCATAGGTCTCCAGGAACAATGAACCAAGAAACAGCTAGGCTGGGGTACGCGACGCTCTGAACTTGAAATTTTGGTTGTGTTTTCGATACCTACATGGCAATAGCAGCTGGTGTTTTTTTGATTTAAGAATTGCTCATTCTTCCCAGCCCATCGAGTGCGCAGCTTGCTTTCCCGAGCTTCGTAAACAAAAACACCGGTATTTGACAAAGCAATCGTGTGCAATCCAAGTAAAATGGTCATCGAATCATGGAAAATACGTTTGAATAAGCTTCGTTAATGCGGTAGCTTGGTAGAGATCTCAGTTTCCATTGTCAACACAGCTTCCCCGATCAACACACATTGGAGGGCAGCCTGGGGAGCTTCTGGATTACCCCTCCCCCTCACTGACGACATGGCTAGAACCCCACCGAAGCTAAGTCTGAGCCCCACCGTCCCTGAAGAATCTCTCGCCTATAATGCGCAGCTTTTTAAAGCTTCAAGCGGCAGTGCTTTGCCTTGTCTTTTGTAAAGTTCTTTCTTTTCCAATCACCTCGACTTTCTCAAAGACTCTCTAATCACGAATTTCTTGAAAAATAGCCAGAATGGGTGTTACAAAGACCACAACACAGGAGGGCACCGGTCCCAACCCCAAGGTGGGCCAGACCGTCGTCATCGAGTACACTGGCTTCCTGAAGGACACATCCAAGCCCGACAACAAGGGCGCCCAGTAAGTCTTGAATGAATCCCCCGTCTCTCACTATCTTCTAGGTAGATTATTGACTTGTTATTTTCTTGGTCGTCAGGTTCGACAGCTCCGTTGGCAGGGGCGACTTCGAGACCCCTATCGGTGTTCAGCGTGTCATCAAGGGTATATCTCCCGCCGTATAGTCCGACATGGGACAGACCAATTCGCCGATACTGACTTCAGTTTGCTAACAAATTACAAACGCATAGGCTGGGACGAGGGTGTTGTCGCCATGAAAGTTGGCGAGAAGGCCACTCTGGACATAACCGCGTATGTACTTCCTCCACGGTGATGACTACTCTCGAATCTCGGTCTCGATGATAGTTGTTGACATCTATGCTGCTGATAGTGACTATGGCTACGGAGCCCGTGGATTCCCCGGTGCCATCCCGCCCAACTCGGACCTCATCTTGTAAGGAACCTCGAACGCCCCTACTACAAGTATTCACGCGCTGTAGTTTTGTTCCTTGTACTAATAAGGAAACTCTCAACAGCGATGTCTACCTGAAGAATATCAAATAGACTTTGAATACATTACGGGGTGTGCACTGCTGCGACAAGGGACATACAGGTATAGAGGACGACAACTATTCTAATTTTTGGTAGTGAATCCGATAGCCTCATGTTTGGTGGGAGACGCAGCACAGGACTGTGGTCCTTGGCCTGCTGAAATCAAAGCGTGGTAGAACACAAATCCCGGAATAAACAAGGTTCAGAAGCTATATTTTTCGTACTTCCTGATTAGAGTCATTGGTGCGCCATGCACAACTGCGGGCCCGTAGATATATGGCGTGTCTCGTTACGTTTGTACAACCTTAAGCCTTGCGCGGATCCATGCTTGTCAATATCTGAGTCCCGAGAAAATCTGCGTTCAAAAGCCCGCAGTTTTCACGCCACCCGAGTGCCCTTTGGTAAAATCCATTGTATGCAGAGTCAGGTCATCAGGTGAGATAAAGTAAGTTGTCGAAATCGACGCGTGCGAATTGTTTGATATTGGACAGTCGAATGGAGAAATTCTCGTGCATGACATGTTTGTTGTGATCTTGAATTCGAGCCCATTGGGCATTTTTAATGTCATAATCTAGATGTGTACCTAGTGTTTTGCTTTGGGAATAAAGCGAGAAAACAGATATCATCTGGAGCAGCTGTCTGCTTAAGAATACGAGTGAGCCAAAATATACTATCTAGGTAATCCGACTGTGTACTTTTACGTCGTATCGTTCGTTGCCTTGAACAAATGAACAAACCAGACCGTCTCTCGAACAGAGTATGTATGCCTGGTCTGATAGCTAGAGGAGAGCCACCAAATATACGTGTGTGCAGTGCTCACAGTTATCGAAAGCCTCATCAGCCAAACAAAAAGTCGAGAATCTTGTTATATATTCCCCTGATACAACGCCGCGCGTCTGTTAGTGCTTGGTCATGTGGCCCGAAGAAATATGTGGACTGACTTACTTGGAGGGCTGAGGGACATAGTTTCTCTCATACTCCTCAATCTCATCGATATGTTTCCTTAGATCAACCTCCTCGGGCTTTAGAAACTTGGTCTTTTTGAATAATTTCCAACCCACAAACAAGGTCGGGGTGACGACGATCATTGTGTAGGAGAACAAGAAGTCGGGCGTCTTCCACTTGCCGGGCAGGAAGACGGTATACCCGCCCACGAACGCCATGGTTGTACATGCAATCATCCCCATCCATGCTGGGATCGGCTGGAACCATCCTCTATACGGCAGAGTGCGTCGGTCAATGCCCTGCGCGGCGAGGGCCTTGTGGAACCGGGTGTACGTGAAGCAAATAGCGGCAAAGTTTAGAAGCTGAGAAGCAGTCACGAGAGAGACGAACCACGACAAGACGACTGCGGCGCTGTTTGAAACCTGCAAAAATGAAAGGAGCGAGATGGCCAAGACGACAAGGACCGAGTACAGCGGCACTCCGTTTCTGGTGCATCTGGTGAGGAACTTTGGTGCCTTGCCCTCGAGTGCAAGACCGTAAAGTGAGCGCGAGGCACAATAGACGTAACTGTTTCCCGCAGAGAAAGCGGCTGTCAAGACCATAGCGTTGACGATGTGTGGCAGCACGCCAATCCGTAGTCGATTCATGGCAACGACGTAAGGGCTTGCAGCTGCACCAGGGGCGTCGCTGTTGAAGGCTTTCACGAGCTCCTCATCGTCGTATCGCACAAGAATACCAACAGCCAGCGAGCCGAGAATGAAAAACGCCGTCAAACGGTACTGTAATTCGGGGTTAGTTTTGACAAGATAAGGCAGGGGATAGAGAGCAATCACAGGGCATACGCACAAATACGGCATTGAAAGCTCTGGGCATAACTTTGCGAGGATTCTCAGCTTCGCCTGCAGCCATAGCGACGTAATCGGGGCTATTCATCTTGTAAGCAAACCAACACCAGTAGACCGAATTTGCTGCGGAACTTGGCGGAGCAAACAATGTCTTGTGAACTTACCCTGCGATGGTGAAGGATGCCAGGATGAGACACTGCAGGAAGCCCAAGAAACGACCGAGGTCACCCGAATAATGCAGCTCGGCAAATGCGCCAGGCTCCTGCCAATGTCTTTGGGTACAAATGTTGTGAGCGACTGCCGTCAAGCGCCAGGCAGGACATGTAAGAGCAAAATTAAGGGGGCCAGAACACAGACTCAAGGCAAAAATAGCTTACCTGAAGCCAAAACGATCACCAAGGGGATTGCCACCAAGCATTGCTATAAACGTGAAGAGCAGCAAGGCAACGATGAGGAGGACCTTGCCTAGAGCTGCCCAGAATTCGGTTTCACCATACCACTGAACCGCAAGAACATTGATCAGGCTGTTTGGTGAGAGATTCAGCTTGAGAATGCGGACGGTTGTACCAGATATGAGATCAGTCTCTTGACTTACGCGTAGAGTACAATAATTATGGCGATAATACCACCAGCTGGGACACTATAATAGAACTTCAATATTAGACCTCACCAAGAACAACATGAGGATACCAAAAAGAGTCTGTACGTACGCATCAGACCAGAAGTGTATTATCACATTGCAGGCTGTGATTTCGAAAGGCACAAGAGCTGCCTCAAAGACGAAAAAGTTCCAACCGGCTGCGAAGCCAAAGGCCTGGTCGACATAGTTCCCTGCGAATCGAATGAAGGGTGAAGAGATGGGGAGGTAGGTGACCATCTCAGCCATGCCTTTTTTTTCACACAAACCGTGACGCAATACGTCAGCAAATGCGATTTATCTAGACCAGCGCGCACGTGGTAAATCTTTTCTTACATAGTGTAACTGCCAGTATGAAGACACACCTGTAAGAGCCATATTGTCAGCACTCGAAGACCATACCGGATCATAAATAGCATGCCAAGAAAGTGTAACCTAATTTACCCATTTACCAACGAGGACGCTTACCATATCGTGAATGCTATAAACAAGCTCGCCGGCCCTCCCGCGATCAAGCCACGACCAATCTGGACGTAAAGTGCAGTGCCAATGGTGCCGCCAATACCTGCAGCCAAGGCCCCAAGAAGTTGTCAGCCCCCCGGACAAGCTTCGATGGACTCGCGTTAATTTTCTTTCGTCTACCAACCTATCAGCTGGATATGTCGAGACTTGAGCTTCCGGTGAGTGCGGTCGCCTTTGCCTTCGGTCGTTATGGACCCGACCTCATGAGGACTTTCAGGATCACGCAATGGCCTGGAGCGTTGTTCCTCCAGCGACCCTCCCTTGTTGTGCGCAGAGGCCGTCCGGCCAATGGCGTTTCCTGGGTCGGCCATGGCGCTTTTCTGACCGCAGGAAGGGTGTTATTCCCAGCAAGGCAACAGACAGGGATGCGGAAGGTCTCGAGGAGAGTTCCTGGTGTTAACAATAACGGAAAAAAATTTTGAGGGCGAGAGGAAGGGCCGTATTTCAACGGATGGCCTTAAGCAAAAGAGAGAAGAACTCCAGTACGAATTCCATCAGGGTGTCTTAATCTTGTAGTCGTTCGTTATTTCCCAGGTTGATGCAACCTTCAGAGATGTCAAGGTGCAATAGAGAATGCTATTCAGGATGGGATTCGGTGAGAAATACCAAGCAGCAGGAGAAACAGATAAAAAAAAAAATAGGAAATTGTGTTCGTCAGGAAAGAGGTTGGGGCCATGCAGAAATTGAGGGACAGGATGAGAAGTTATGTTACATGAGTGTATTTTTCGCCCCATGGGGGAAATGGCAGCGCGCCTAGGTATCCCTCAAATCAATGAGTGGTATGCAACGATAAATGGATCATCGTGGGGTACTAACCATGCATCGAACCGGCTGATTCCAAGCAAGCTAGTCCCTTCACGTTGACGACGCTTTGCCCACCCAAGGTTGTTTACATTGCAAGTGCTCAAGGAGGCAAGCATGTACCAAGTCCATACGGTAGGGTAGGTAGGTGTCTCACCTTATCTGGTACCTTACTTACCTACCTTCGGAAACCTCTTTTTGTCTTTCGTGCATACATTTCAATATCAAGTATAAAGTTGAATCATTTCCTTTTCCCCCCAATGACACCGTTCAATCGTAGCCGCTTGCCATGGCACTAAGGCCTATCGGCGGAACAAGCATTGCTCAGCCGATCAGTAATACAGCAAAGCAAACTGAAAAGAGTTTTTGTCAAAAAGGGTGCAGCTCGTTACTGAAAACGTAGGCAGGGATCATTGAAATAAACATGCCCGCCCCTGGCGAATCCTGGAACAGACAAAGAGAGCCAGAAACAAAACGGTCTGCGATAGGTTGCAAAGAAACGCGGGGGCTTGGTATAACGCGCATCCACGCAACGAAATTCGGTGAAATTAGAAAATCCATTGATAAGAATTATCAGGGTTGTGGCTTGTTTGTGCGTCATTACCCCCACCATACTTGAGCCGTTTATCCAACCTAACTGATTACGTGCTCGTACAAGGTGCGCACCTATTGGGCCATCCAAAGACCAGGAATTTTTACATTTTTCTATTCACCATCCTTGTCCCTTGCCCGGAAGTCGCCAAGCTCATTAGGTCAAAGGGCTTCTCAAGAAACCGACCACCCCTCCGCAGTAGCCAACAAGGTTGTCCAGTCTCTCTTTTTCCTTCTCTTCCTGTGCCTTCCATTGTCGTAGCGCCTCAATGAGTACATCGTCTAGGACGACTTGGTCACAATGAAGCCGAAGGAAGACTGTCATCCAAGCTTGCATTAACTCGTAATCACGACGAGCAACTAAGCGAGCCGTCAGCGCCTTGATGAAGTGGAGCAGTTCGTCAAAATCTCCATCGCCGCTGGAAAGTGATCGCAATTCCAAGTCCGCTGTTGAGGGAGAAAGCGATTTGAGATGCTCAATAAATCCATCATCTAGTGTTTACGAGGTTAGCACTCATGGACACTGGTACTTTGTAGCATGATTGATTGCGCACTTACAATTCCCTGATGCGGCACCAGCACGTAGCTTGGCTGTGAAAGCTTCTTGAGATCGGCTCATATCCAAACCAGCAATTCTTGACTGAGAATCACTGGTCTTGTCCGTCTTGGCGACAGCCTCGAGGCTTTTCTGCTCTCCAACAGGCGGGAGGAAGAAGGGAGCCTTTTCGGGCACCTTTGGCGCTTCCTTTGGCTTGTTTCGATTTTTGATCAGGTCAAGATGTAAAAGCGTCTGCCATTTACTCTTGGGAACCAAACTCAAAGTCATTAGATCTGCGCTCAGCTGATCCACGCTTGGAGCAGAAATAATATCGCCATCTTCTGCAGCGTCGTCCTCGAAAGCAGCATCGACAATTCCGAAGCCGCCTTCTCCAGAGGTTGTAGGTGCAGATATCTTGGCAATTTCCTTCTCCGAAATTTGTTTGGTTGCAACGTGTTTGAAGAGTGTCCTGTTGGTCCACAGATGAACTCCAAGCTCACCCTCTGTGGCTGTGGCGAGGAATTCGCCAGTCGACGAGAAGGAAACAGCCTTGCACGGTTGCTCAAGACGCACTGCATCGATTAGGTGACTTGTTGGCAAATCCCAAACTCGTAGAGTCGAGTCTTGAGAAGCCGCCACAATCCACCGCCCGTCGGGGGAGAAACAAAAGTCGTTGATGGTGGACTGGCAACCCCAGAATTCACGAATAGTCCTCCTGGTTTCCATGTCCACAACTCGAATAGAGTTATCGTCGCAAGAAAAGGCAAGCAGGTCGCTCCCAGAATGGTACCTGCAGCCAATGATAGATGTCATTGGTGCCCAGTCTATCTGGTCAAGCAAAGTTCCTGTGAGAAAGTCCCAGAACTTCACTGTACCATCCAGAGAACACGTTATGACATGCTTCAGCATGGAATCGACGACAATGCCTGTAACAGCCTTCTTATGTCGTCCGGACCCAGGCAAAAAGGTGGATCTAGAATTGTGTTCGAGCTGCATAAGCTCACTGTTTGCTTGCCTCAGCTGCTGTACTTTTAGCTGTCGGGCCTGGGCGGGGGTCAGCTTCGAGGGGAACCGCTGGCGGTGTTGGCCAGACTGAAGGTTGTACATGTCGACACCGCCCTCCATGGAACCCACGAGGGCAAATGTGCCGCAGGGACTTATAGCAACAGTGGAGACATAAGAGCCGTCACCAGTCGGGAAAGCCCACCGACCTGCTTTTTTGCGTCCCCAGAACCATGTTCTTGCCTTGGGGTCATTCCTATGAGCCGTGACGACGCTCTCCCAGCCGGTCATTCCGCTGACTTCGGCATCAACATTTTTGCCTTGTTGGTTGGCCCATATGCGCTGCTTGCCAGGGAGTGCGCCAATTCCTCCATCTCGGTTCAGGGAAGAGGCTATGCAGGTGATTTCCGGAGCCTTCAGGTCATCCAAGGTAGTGGTCGGCCCATTGCTCAGGGCAGCATTCGTCAGAATGCCTTGTTTCTTTGCCTTTTTGCGGATGGAGCCTTGACTGAGTTCTGTGCTCTGGCCGTCTCTGCGCAAGCTCCAGCCCCAGAGACTGCGATCTAAACCGCCACTGAGAAGCCATTTGTTTCCTGCTTCGGCACCATCAAAGTCAGAGGGGAGAAACTGTAGGCATGTGACAGGAGCGGCATGTCCACTGCGAGAGTGAAGGACGCGAGGCACAGGCGACACCGCTGCTTCATCGAATATCCAGGATTTAAGCGAGTTATCCAGGCCGCTTGTCAGGATAACGTGTTGGCCAGGCAAGAATTCAATCTTGCCAATACCACCGCGTACAGTTCTTCCATCATTCAAGGGAGGATTGTGAGCACCTCTGAGAACACTCATGATCCGCCCGCCGTTGTTGAGGTCCCAGAAAGTGATGTCGCCGCTACCAGTAGTTGCAGTAGCCATGACGCCCTCTTTGTCCTGGCTCTGGCCCGCTCCTTTGCCGTCTGTTCGGAAGGTAATGGTGCTCACTGGCGCATCTTCCGTTCCAGCTTTCACGGCAAGCACGGGCTTGTCAGTCAGAATGTTTTGGATGACAAGGAGCCCTGAGGAGTACGCAATCGCCATAGTCGACAGGGCCGGCGTCGGCACCATGCAGGTCACAGCTCCAACTTTTGGTGATGGGGGTAATATCGTGTATATCAGTTTCCCTGTGCTGACGTTCCAGATCTCAACCCATCCATCCTTTCGGCCAACGAAGATCTTATTGAGATAGGTTGGCATGTTGCAGATACCGCCAGTGATCTCGTTGCCACCATTGGCCGCTGCCATGGTGTAAATCGTCGTATAGTGCTCCAGGGTGCCCGTTTTCCAGACTTCAATCCTGGTCGAGGCACAGCCTATGATCCATGATCCAAAAACCAATATCTGCTGAATCGGCTGGTTCAAGTTGGTAGGCAGCTCAAGCTCAGCAACTTTCCTGCCCCTCTGAAAGACCCAAATGCCCTGCGACACCTTTGCTCCCTTGCGAGGCGAGCCCCACGCAGAATACACCTGATCGCCATGTGCAAAAGTCGCTGTGACATCTTCTGGAGTCTGTGGTCGAGTGACGAACAGGAGGTTGAGGCCGCGTTTCAAGTCGTATGTATGTAGACAGCGACCGACACAAGTTGTGATTTGGAATGTGGTTTTACCACGAGGAACTGTAGTGAACGGTACTCGAGTAGAATTCACGAGGCCTATCGTCTATGAGAGGTGGCCAAGTGCCTGTTAGATATCTTTGCTACTAGAATGAATATGCAGCAATATCCATGAATGAGCAGCACTTACGCGGAAGGGTGAAAAGATGAGAGAGCCATGCGCCGGTTGCTTGGGCTGTCGTTGTGCGACAGATGCATTACGCTTCTGGCGCTTGACGAGCGGGCCTTCGTTTTGTGAGTGCGGCATCTTATTATTCGAGCTTGTGCTCGGTGCGGTAGTTAGGCACGGTCTCTGGGACTCGCGATGTTAATCCGCCTCGCAATGAACCCTGAATGCGAGCAGGCAATAATTTTTTTTTCCCCCTCAGCCTTGCGATCAAGCAAAAAATGTCAACCAATCATCGTCTCATGGTGTGGGGTAAAAAGTGCGCAGGTGTGTGGGGGTCAACTTCAGCCTTCCAATGATGTCAGGGAGACAAAGCACGCGACCAAATGTAAGGGTGAAATTCAAGTCACGATTGTCATCGTGTGCACATCATCACGAACCCGCATCCCGTTTTTCGTGTTTTGGATCCTAATTACTCTCGATAGTGATGAAATTTGTGCTGTGTTGGATCAAAAAGGATGTCTTTTTTTTTTTCCTGCTCTTGATGATATCTGTTTATCTCGCCTATCAAAATCTCCATCCAAATCAGCGTACTAGTACAGTAACTGGTGGAGATGGCAATGCCGTTGTTTGTCTACGCAGGGGCTCGTCCAGACCAGGTGTGTAAGTAAATCAGTGTGTAAAATATAGCAAGTAAAGCGGGGGTGGGCTAGCCCGATTTTCAGGCATCTCCTTGAGATGGACAAGAGCAAGAACAAATATAGAATAGCCCTGAGGCTTCAAGCGCATGCTATAACCGAGCATTTGCTGTTCAGTGCAGGATCTGACAGCAGGCCCCTGGAGCATTCTTTTAACTTTTTTTTTTTTTTTTTTTTTTTTTTTTTTTTTTTTTTTTTTTTGCTTGGCCCCACCTTCGCACGCTAACGAACCCAACGAGTACTGGGCACTAACAGGTACCGTCGGCAGTACGTCCACTGTCAATGAAGGGAGGGAGTAAGTACATGATGTGTACCTACTTTTTAGTGCTTGGCGTCCTACGTTCACCTCTTGACGTAACGCTAAATTAGACCAATCCAGATGCAAATGAAATGAGCCTCACAATTTGTCTGTCCTCACTCGCTAACGTCTGCGCTTGCACCAGGTGGTGTCATGAAAGATAAACCGAAAGCCATTTGGCAACAGGTTGATCCATCGAGTCTGCGGTGATTTTTTCTTCTTTTTCTTCAAACCCAAACTTTGTCTTCAGACGGAGGTGACTTTCCCTGAAGGGGTTTTGCCTCTCCACTGTCAAGATGGACCCCCGCAAGCAAGGTCGCCCCAGCTCGAGTACAGTCGCAGGTAGTGGGTCGCACTACTCGGCTGCAGGCATATCTTCTTCACCTGTTACTGCCCACGAAAATTCAAGCCCAAACCAAGCAGACAATTCCACCGCACCCAGTTCGCTGCCCTACCGCAACCGTAGTCTTTCTTCTTCTTCAACAACATCCAGTAGCTTATTTGACACGGCACGGTGGCGTAGGCACACCGAAACCGTCAATGCTCGTCCCGAGCGCGCAAGCAGCTTTTCTTCGCCTCCTCCTCTATCGCGCCCTCTGAAAAGCCTCAGGGCATCCTTTTCCTTCAGCCGAAGAGAATCGGATATTTCCGAGGCACGGAACGAGTCCCCACAAGCACCAGGCCAGCCTCCCCAACCTCACAGGAGCACGAGTGAGGATATATCACGCCTGCACACCGTGCCTCAGGACTCGTCGTCTGCCAACTTACGCTATCTGCCTGATTCTGCGATGCCATCTTCCCGCTCTTCGCTTTCGGAGGAGCATAAACGGACGAGCCTGTCGTCTATGCACTCATTAGCCTCTGCTTTGGCCAACACTGGCTCAGCGGTTTCTGTGGCTGGTTCAGATACCAGTGCTACGCCATCTCAGACCCCCGCCGCAAGTCGTAGTGTTTCTGGCACCATGATTTCGTCCTCGATAGGAAAGGGTCAGTCGCAAGAGGCGGGTGGGGCTCCTCAATCCGAGGCACCGACTACTCAGGGTTCCGCCAACGGCTCAAAGGATGGTCGAACCTCGAACCCAGGTGCTATGCAGCCACCTCCACGGCCGTTGCAAGTTAACCGCGACCGCAGTAGAGCCAAGAGGCGATTCAGTGGAAGTACTGCTAATAGCAGCCACAGCCCTAGCAGTGACCGGGCCGTCGTGAAACGGGAGAAGGAGGAGATTCGCCCTGCTCCATTGGGCAAGATTGGCGTCTGTGCCCTGGATGTCAAGGCACGGAGCAAGCCAAGCCGGAACATTCTCAACCGTTTAATAGCAAACAAGGAGTTCGATGTATCTGTCTTTGGCGACAAGACTATTCTAGACGAAGAGGTTGAAAATTGGCCAGTATGGTACGTCTCTGCATCCTCCAGCTGGTTCTGGGACCCTTTGTCTTGTCCGGGAACTTGCTAACAACAAAGCACAGTGACTACCTAATATGTTTCTATTCAGATGGCTTTCCATTGGATAAGGCTATTGCATATGTCAAAGCCAGAAAGCCCTTTTGTGTCAATGACGTACCAATGCAGCAGGTTCTCTGGGATCGTCGCATTTGCTTGCATTTGCTCAACAGGCTGGGGGTGCGCACCCCACAGAGGATTGAGGTCAGTAGAGATGGCGGCCCCAAGATCCTTACTCCGGATATGCTGGAGCATATCAAAAGGGTCAGCGGGCTTTCCCTGGAGCCATCCGAACTCTTAAACTTGCCGAAACCCAGAGTTGTTGAGCTCTTGGATGACGGCGATGTTTTGAGTGTCGATGGAATGTTACTCAAGAAGCCATTTGTCGAGAAGCCAACGAGCGGCGAGGACCACAACATCATCATTTACTTCCCCAATTCCGCCGGTGGAGGGGCACGCAAGCTGTTCCGCAAGATCGGCAACAAGAGCTCTGAGTATGTCGAGGACTTGTGTGTTCCTCGGGCAATCACCAATCCTGAAGAGAGTTACGTCTACGAAAAGTTTATGAAAGTAGACAACGCTGAGGACGTGAAGGCATACACGGTGGGGCCGAACTACTGCCATGCAGAAACACGCAAGTCACCAGTCGTCGACGGAATCGTACGACGCAACACTCATGGCAAGGAAATTCGCTACGTAACTGCACTCAGCAACGAGGAAAAGGAGATTGCCAGCAAGATATCGCAAACATTCGGACAGCGTGTCTGTGGCTTTGATCTCCTGCGAGCAGGGGGCAAAAGCTATGTCATTGACGTCAACGGATGGAGTTTCGTCAAGGACAATGATGACTATTATGAGCGCTGTGCAAGTATTCTGAAGGAGATGTTCATCAAGGAAAGGGCACGCAGAGGAGGTGTGACGCCACCTCTACCATCGCCTCCCGTATCGACCGAAGGGGATCCTATTGCTCAACGAGCCGTTGCGGCGGCGGCCGCCGCTGCCACTGCTGCTGCTGCTGCTGCATCGAACCGAACACGCACTTCAGTTCCCCAAACACCACGCTTAGCTGCTACAGGTGCTACATCCCATCATGATAAGGACTTACAGGATCCCACTGCAGCAGGCTCATCTGCGCTTGGCTCCAGTCTCAACTCGGATGGCGCAAGCGTTGCGACAACTGATTTGTCGGCAGCCTCTTCTATGCTCGACAACAACGACCTCTTAAGGCAACCATCTAACACGGTCCCCCCGGCAACTGTCAGCACCACGTCTACGCAGCTAGCGGACCTGGCGGACCCATGTCAGGAGGAGACACAGCCTCCGCCTCCGCCGCCCAAACACTCCTGGAAACTGAAGGGTATTGTGTCTGTCATCAGACACGCCGATCGGACACCGAAACAGAAGTACAAGTTTACATTCCACACTGAGCCCTTTATTCAGCTACTCCGAGGCCACCAGGAGGAGGTCCTCTTGATCGGCGAGGCTGCGCTTGCGAGCGTCGCCAATGCAGTAGATCAAGCCATGGATGCTGGTATTGAGGATGCTACAAAACTCCGGCAGCTCCGCAACGTGCTTATCAAGAAGGGCTCGTGGCCAGGCACCAAGGTTCAGATCAAACCCATGTTCCGCAAGCACAAGTCAGACGCTTCTGCAACGGATGTTACCGAGGCTGCCGGTCCGTTATCACCCTTATCCAAGTCTGCTCTCAAAGAAGGCGGCTTAGGTACTGCTCCACCTGGGACACAACGGCACACGCCTAAGAGGAACGACTCATTGTCCGAAGTGACCATGTCCAAGTTTACTGCCGCTGAAAATAGCCTCGTGCTGGACAAGATGCAGTTGATCGTGAAATGGGGCGGGGAGCCGACGCACTCGGCAAGGTATCAGGCTCAAGAACTTGGCGAAATAATCCGCAATGATCTCTTGCTTCTCAATCGCGATATTCTGGATGAGGTTCATGTCTACAGTAGCTCAGAGAGGCGCGTCACGACAAGCGCTCAGATCTGGGCGGCCAATTTTCTCAATCAGAAGGATCTTCCCGAGGACTTCATTACGATTCGTAAAGATCTGTTGGACGACTCGAACGCTGCCAAGGACGAAATGGACAAGGTGAAGAAAAAGCTTAAGGGCTTGCTGCGGAAGGGTAACGAACGGCCGCCACAGTTTGCTTGGCCTGATAACATGCCCGAGCCCTCGGAAGTCCAGACACGAGTTGTGCAGCTGATGAACTTTCACCGCAAAGTAATGGAGCACAACTATACAAAGCTCATGAATGGAAATGGCATCAGCTCCTCAGGTTCGAGTACGGACAAGATCGTGAACACAGATGACACTTCAACAACGTCGATGTCGTCTACGCTTCACCAGGCCAATACGGTCAACAGTATACAGTCTCGGTGGTGCTCTGGAGAAGATCCTGAACTGTTTCGGGAGCGATGGGAGAAGCTTTTTGCTGAATTTTGCGATGGAGACAAGGTCGATCCTAGCAAGAT
This sequence comes from Pyricularia pennisetigena, assembly GCF_004337985.1. NCBI lineage: Eukaryota > Fungi > Ascomycota > Sordariomycetes > Magnaporthales > Pyriculariaceae > Pyricularia > Pyricularia pennisetigena. Next base: position 4,205,320 of record NC_043742.1, read on the forward strand.
ATCTGAGCTGTACGACACCATGAAGTTTGATGCTCTACACAACAGACAATTTCTCGAGTGGGTCTTTACGCCTACGAAGCAGATGATGGAAGAAGAGTATGGAAGCATGGCCGGTGCTAAAGACAGCAAGCAGGCGTCGCAGCCAAAGGAGAGCAAGGACGCTGAGGAGCCTTCCAAATCATCGGAAGAGCACAGGAATGGAAGAGCTCATGCTTTACCGGATGATAGGAGTGACAAGTCGGAGTCTGGCAAATCGGTAAAACGCATCTTCCGCAGGAGGTCGTGGATGAATGGGCTTAGACATCACGGCGACTCGCAGCCCCCCGAGCAGTACTTTCACCTTTACAAGGGTACCAACCCAAAGGCAAAGATAGAGTCATTCTTTGAGCCTCTCCGTGAGCTTTACCAGCTTGCGAAGGTTCTCTTTGACTTTATATGCCCGCAAGAGTACGGCATCTCTGACACGGAGAAGCTCGAAATTGGTCTTTTGACCTCTTTGCCCCTCCTGAAGGAGATCGTTCAGGATCTCGAGGAGATGCAGGCCTCAGACGAGGCGAAGGGTTTCTTTTATTTCACAAAAGAGTCGCATATCTACACTTTGCTCAACTGCATTCTGGAGGGTGGTATTGAGACTAAGATTCAGCGGAGCACCATTCCAGAGCTTGATTATCTTTCCCAGATATGCTTTGAGCTGTACGAGAGCGAAGTAAAGGCTCCGGCTGGGGATTCTGCGGGCGTAGCAGGCGGGCAGGCAGACGTCCCGACTTTCCAGTACAGCATCCGTATCGCAATCAGTCCAGGCTGTCATGTGTACGATCCCTTGGATGTGCAGCTCGACAGCCGACATTGCATTAGCTGTGCACCGAGGCGTAGTTTGACAGCTCACGGCGACTGGAAGAAGGTCATTGAGACTCTCAGGGCCCGCTTTCACCAGTAAGTCATGCATCGAGGAGCGGCATTCCATGTTGCTTTATCTGTTCTGTGGGGAACCTAGCTAATATTATGGTCACAGGGTCAAATTACCAAAGTCTTTCGTTGCTGTCAACCTTTCGGATGCTTTTACGTTTCAGGAAAAGCAGGCAAATGATTCGGAACTGGCTGAAGAGGCTGGAGTCGGTGACGTTCTCGAGATGAAGAAAATCGAGCACACTGCGTCAGCGTCGCAAGTATCAGTGGACACCACGGTTACCGACACGACATTAACAACAGACACGACTGTGACGGAGACTTAGTCCTGCAACGGTGCATAATATAAAGTTCCTGGCAATCAGGAATAGAAAAGCGAGACATGATTATTTGAGCATTTGAAGCGGAAGTTTTGGGGTTCAGGAGTACTGCATGCTTGCCTTGTTCAGGGTTCAGAATACATAATATGCCGCGACTTTCGTCCCTTTTTTTTTCACTGTTGCTTAGATGCTTCTAGTTCATCTTGCGGTCATGAGCTCTGATACTTTAGGTCTAAGGACTGAATAGCAGATGTTCTGGTAGACCCTACAAAGTAAATAAATACATGAGATGTCATTGCAAGCATTTCACCTCCTGTGTCGGGCTTTTTAGCACGTCAGTAGCACATAGAGACGGTTGAGATATACATAAGGGGAAGGCATTGTGTCGTATTTGACGGCAAGGTAGTCCGTCCTGCCAGACAACGAAGGCTACAGCTGGATGGATGACAGCCGGAGTTGATTATGTTGTACAGCAGGCAGCTCGTAATGCGTGAATCACCAGTGGCAGAGTATTTCCTCAACAGGTTCAGACGGCACACCCTTGAAATTACGGCATGTCTATACTTGCAACTGCGCGAAAATAGTGCTACTTGCCTGTTTAGCTACAATTTCACCAGTTTGAGCCTTGCAACCTGTTCTGTCCATTTTGCATTGGCACTAGGTCTAATTGGTCTCGATATGCGGCATGCCTGTCTATAGCTCTAAGTCTAGTTCTATGCCATGAATGCAAAGAAATTCATCTGCTATGAATAGGAACCCTGACTTCCTATGATGATGGCTTGGACACCATTGTCGGGACCCTCAGAGACGCGCGAAACTCCGTCAACGATACGCTCTTCTCTATGAGCCCTGTGCCCTCTGTTGGTCGGTCATATGTCCAGACCTCGGTCACGCCGAGCGACTCGAGGTAGTCCAGGGCTCGCCCGTAGTTCGTGGCAACCTGCGCGATGCCGTGGCTGTCATCAGACATTGTGAACCTGCCGCCCAGCCTGACCCACTCCTCCGCGATCGGCCGACACGGGTATGGCTCGGCCAGCCCCTTGCGAAGGGCGCTTGAATTGCACTCGAGCCAGCCGCCGTAGCTCGCGACAAACTCGAGGTTCCGCTTGATGAGCGGCCAGACGCGGTCCGGAGACCAGACACTGGGGTTGCGGCCTGGCTCCTCACTCATCAGGCGGATCAGGTCAAAGTGGCCGACGATGGGTGGCCTCAAGGCCTGGAGCATCTCAAACTGCTGGTCGTAGTAGTGCACAAACAGGGCCTCCTCGCCGCCGGGGCCGGCGGCCTCGACGGAGCGCAGGTAGGTTGCGCGGTCAAAGTCGATGGGGATGCCGCCGGCGCCGTGGTGCAGCGAGCCGATGAAGTAGTCGACCCTGCCGGCGTCGGCGACGAGCTTGCTGTCGCCGTTTTGGAAGTAGGACGGGTCGCCTCTGCCGTCGGCCAGCGAGCGCACCAGGGTGGCGTACTCGGACCGGATGAACTCGCCCTCGAAGCCGATGAGCAGAGTGATGCGATCGGCATACTTCTTTTGCAGCCGACGCGCCTCGGTCATGTAGGCAGCGTGGCGCGGCATCAGCTCCGCGAGGGAGGCGTGCGGGTCAGGCGCAAGCTAAGTCGGGTTGAGGGAGCACTTCTTGTCAGCTTGGTCTAGGTTGTAAGCGGGAGAAAGTTGCCCAAGGTCCACTAGACAATGTAAATACCAACTTCTTCTGGATATAGATCGCACAGTTGGGTCCGTGGCATGTGTTCGCTAAGACCCATTGTCTTGTATCCTATGCTGATGCAATGGAGGATGATGTCTTCAAGCTGATCCTTTGCGTGGCCGGGGCAGAATTGCCCGGAATGCGAGTGCATTGTGAAGGCCATGACTGTTTGCTTGTTGGGGTTTTCTCGATGAACAAATGGATTTAAGTTGACTCTGACGTTGCTAGATGGTACTTGATGATTGAGAAGAGAGGGGTGGAAAGGGAGGGATGCCGGCTGTTAAAAGTGCAACCATCCCAAGGCAGATAGGGAGGGTGTCTGTCTGTATCCGGGGTTATGGCACTGAGGCCAAACTTGCTTTTACTCATTGGATTGGTATACGGCGTACGTCGAAATGGAATGTACGAATAAAGATCCATAAATTTTTGCTGGCCAATCAAATCCGTCGGTTTCCAAGGAAATTGACTCTTAGGATACCCAGGTGTCTGGTACCTACCTGCCTCAGCTAAGATGCCAGGCATTGGATGGGAGGAAAGCACGCAGGAACAACGTTTGAAGTGTAACCCCACCAAAAAGACAGGCTCAGGCAATCAAGCATGAAAGCGCGCGTATTTCGGGATGCGAGGGTGGCCGATGCATCCTCGGAGGCTTGAATACGTTTTCCATACTCCATTAATATTGGTAGCTTTCTAGGATATCCTTCCTGATCCGGTAAATGAAATCAGGTGGCCACACCAGTGTTGAAAACTTGTTGACGCCAGCCCCGCCTTCCGTGCGGTCCATGATCCCCGTTTGCAACAAAAACTCCAGGATACCCAAAAAAGCGTCTTGTTCTGGGACAGGCACCATCGGGGCTTGCCGGGAAAACGTGCTTGTTTGGCTGGTTGTCTGCAAACTTCAGATGGGAAAGGTACCTTGCCCAAACCTTCAACCTATTTGTTTTCCTCAAGAACGATCGTACATATTGATCGCATTTCCCTCAAGTAGCAAGGCCGCAAAACTACTACCACTTACCTTACCTGAAGACAGAGAGCCTACGTCAGCCCAACGCAAACCCTTTGCTCACCTATCATCAATGTTTTCTTCTATCTACCTTTACTGTATTCCGGGGGCATGATACATTTTATCCCTTGCAATTTTTAGTATCCCGTGCATATTTTCCCCCAGTTAGACATAAAGCTGCTATGTTGTGCTGGGAAGTTCCCTGGACAGTGGGGCCTTGTTTTTTTTTTTTTTTTTTTTTTTTTTTTTTTTTTTTTTTTTCCCCTCTCTCTTCGCATACAGTTGTGTGAAAGGAAGCCGAGCGTTCCTTCATTTACAATGCTCAATGTAATCATCAAGCGATGATTGCCCTTGAGACAGGGCTAAAGACATATTATTGGTGGCATCGACAGCGCACTGCGGGGAGCTTTTTGGGGTCATTTCTCCAATTTACGACTCGGCTCGCGTCTTGATCTCCCGAGCACAAGCAACAACGCAGGCTCCAAGCTTTAAATTAAGTTCCGCAGTCTCTAATAATGCACATCCTTCACATCGAGGAATGTCCGCCTTCTTTGGATAGTTCCATTTGGGATCCTGATGGTTGTCTGAACTTCATATAGCTTAGTTCGATATTCATGGCACCAAGATGCAGCTCATCCGAATCATTGCCGCCTTCTCAGGCATCACTTTGCGAACGGTGAATGCCAAACTCGACGCCCGCGAAAAGGATGGAAAATATGTGCTTGCCAATGACCGGCTTTATACCGAGATTGACAAGACAAATGGCGTCATGACAGCCGTAAAGCTAGACGGGATGGACATGCTCGGAAGACCATCAGGGTCCACCGGTCGAGGCCCTTACTTGGACTGCTACTGCACACCATCGGGCTTCTGGACACCGGGAACACATCGGCCAGAGTACGCCTTCTGGAGCGACAATGCCACCTGGGCCGGTGTCAGAATGAGAGACACGCATCAAGACACGGGCCAGATTATGGAGCAGTACTGGTTCATCCGTGATGGCGAAACTGGTTTGCATACTTTCTCAAGGGTGGCGTACCACAATGAGACGCACCCTTTCCTGAGAAACTTGCAGGAGCTGAGGACGCTCTTTAGGCCCAGTACGGACATATATACCCATCTGGTCACAAATGAACGCCAATTTGCTCCACTTCCCAGTGCAGAGGCCGTTAAGAACCAGGTCGTCGTTCAAGATGCTACCTGGTGGCTTGGGAATACGCCCAATGATGCTTATGTCCAACAGGAGTCGGACTACTTCACCAAGTACACCTTCATGGATGTTTGGAAGGATCACAAGGCTCACGGAGTGTGCGTGCTCGCTGGGAGGATTTTGATATCTATTTCGGACATGTTGATCACACTCTAACTCTGGTTCGCGGCTAGGTTTGCTGACGGCACAAAAACCCCTGATAATACCACCTATGGTGCCTTTCTCGTTCATAATACGGTCGACACCTACTTTGGAGGGCCCCTGCACTCTGATTTGGTGGTTGATGGGATTGTTTACAACTACATGGGTAGGTTTGACAGCTTGATAGATGTCATTTATGGGCTATATGCTAACGTGGGAATACTAGTCTCGAACCACCATGGCGAACAGACTGTGAGTAACGAACGCTATGGTGGGACTTTTTGAGAGCGATATACCCAAGGCTAACATCTGAATTAGCCAAACATTACCGATGGATTTGACCGTACTTTTGGCCCAGTGAGTTCTTTCCAGCCTGTGTGACAAGGAGAAGCTAAGGATCCTTGATAGTCCTTCTTTTACTTCAACCATGGGCCTGTCGGAGCCTCCTTACACGACTTGCGACGGGATGCCGAACAATACAGCGACCCGAATTGGGGCGCCGAATTCTACGATATCATTGCTCCTTTCGTCGTCAATTACGTCCCGACTTCCAACCGCTCAACCTTCCGACTTCATGTAGATCTTCCTCAAGGTGCTCAGAATCCCACGGCAGTCAGTAGCTACAGCTCTCATCTTCAGTAAACGGGACTTTGCACATTTTCTGACACGCCTTGTTGATCTCATTATGGCAGATTCTCACCGAGAATAACCATTACCACCAAGACAATGTCCACGACGCCAAGGCTCTGCAATACTGGACTCGAATATCAGCCAACGGCGACGCCTCCATCCCACGAGTTGCGCATGGTATCTATCGGCTAACTATAATAGCTGACGGTATCTTTGGTGATTATGTCAAGGACAACGTTGTCATCTCACCCACTGCTCCACGCACACATGCCCGTTGGCGAGAGGAGTCAGCCGGCACCGAGATATTCCGCATTGGAACGCCTGATAAGAGCAGCGGCGAGTTCAAGCATGGCTACGAGCCGAGCCAGACCAAGCCCCTGCACCCAGAGCAGTATCGGATCTACTGGGGAGCCTATGACTTTGTGGAGGATTTCCCCAATGGTGTCACATTCAAAGTAGGAGAGAGCAAGGAGGTCGATGATATGAACTACATTCATTGGAGCATGTTTGGAGGCCGCGGAAATCATCGTCGGCCCGAACCCTACTGTGAGTTTTCTCATTTGAGCTTTAAGTCCAGCTCAAGTACAAGCACAAGATACTGACAACTTAAAACCAGCAGTCGGAAAGGGAGACGTCAACAACTGGACCATCAAGTTCGACGTCAACGAAGAAAAAATACAACAGAAGAGGGAGGCTACATTCACGGTGCAGCTTGCCGGAGCAAAAACTGCAGCGGGCAACACGGATATTTTCAACGCCAGCGAACCGCATGCCAACTTGGCGTACACTGTGAGCGTGAACGGCGCCGATCTTGCCCCCTGGATCATCCCGTGAGTGAACTTGTCCCTGCAAGCTATGTCTTCACCGTCATGCCCGCCTTATTCTGACTGCTGGTGACTAGATACTACCATTCAAGCTCCTGTGGTGTAAGGTCGGCAGTTATCTGCTTCAACCTAGCCCACAAGTTTACCTTTGACCCGACGCTGCTCAAACCGGGCGAGAACAAGATTGTGTTGAGCCTGCCATTTGCCGCGCAGAATCATGAATCTGCACTACTGACAAGCTCTGTTTACGTACAATATGACGCATTGAGGCTTGAGGTCCGATAAAGGGGCCAAATAGTAGGGCCGGTCATGTACTGAGTCTTTTCGGGGTTAACACAAGCAGGTGACCCAGCCGCGTGGCATTCATTATTTGGTCTTGTCAATGGGCTTAATCGTTTAGCCGATCACACATGTTCAAGATACATCGGCTGCAGAGTCGTGCACTAATTCACAGCTGTAACTTGAACTTTTATCAATCAAAAGGTCCCATGACTCAAAGCTTGGATGCGCTTGTCCTACCGGAATTTTGAATAACACTCTCCCGAAGCCTCGTCAGCTGTGAAACCAAAGTAATCAACGGACATAACGGTGAGGGGGTGGGATGCTTTTTGTTTCCATGGTTTCTCCTCTGCACTTTTAATTTTATCCACTTGCACAGCTATCTTCTCCGTGAGAGAAAAAGAGGGGGCTCGTCAGGTTGATGTCCATGTCACGTAGGGCTGCGCTCTGTGACAACTTTCTTTCGGGTCCCGATTTGTATTGCAGTCTGAAGTTACCTATTCATGCAGGTTGGAAGTAGCTCTCATCACCGTTTGTTCCTCGGTTTAAAACATCCGTGTCTGAGACAAGGACTTTCAACGAGTCTAGCGTTACCTGTTTTACTGGTGCATCCATAAAAACCGGTCGGAACAAGAGGGATTAGATGAAAAGGAAGAAAGAAAAAAAAAACCCGGAAACCCCCACTTCTTCCCTTACAAGCGAGTCCAGGTACCGGATCTGGCTTCTAGAAGCGCGAAAGGACCATTCTCGGCTGTTCTGTCCGTACTGAGATCCCAGGGGTGGTATGTAATATGCACAGCCGAAGTGGTATCAGCTAGCAGGCTTCAGCCATAGAGAAATGTTTCCTTTGTCCCGGCTCGCAGCATGAACCCATATCTCCCGCCCTCGCTCGCCCTCACTCGCCTACGACGCTCTTCTTCCTCACACGACCCCCCAAGACCCCATTTTGGGTTACGTTGCCAATACAAAGTGCCTTGGTAGAGCTGAAGCGGCAGGCAGGCACAGGCAGTTTAAACTTTGCCGGTGGAATTCGCCAAGAAGAAGAACTGACAAGACAAGAAAAGAATGAAAGAAGAAAAGAACAGAAAAAAAAAATAGTAAACAACCTCTCTAGCGACTTTTGGGGTACAGTCAGGCGTTATGGAGAATAGCGCCAATGGGTGAGCATTCTGGAAAATACCTGGACGACAGGTACCTCAAGATAAAAGTAGCTTTTTTTCTTCTTGTGGGCTGGAAGAAAAGGAGAGAGAGAGAGAGAGAGAGAGAGAGAGAGAGAGAGAGAGAGAGAGAGAGAGAGAGAGAGAGAGAGAACTTTCAATATCGCGAATCGGATAATGCCCCGTTTTCCGTCGTCCCTGCCCTAAATCTGCGAGTCGAGTTGCACATGGGAAGCGACCACGAGGCGAGGATACCTTTGTGCCCCTTTTATTAAATACTGTGACATGTGGAAGAAAAAGTACCTCGGGTCTGGTCTGATACCTCCCCATGCAAGAGGGAAAAAAAGAAGAAAGAAATAGGGTTACACCTGAATGGCTGCAGATTCATGACGATTTTACGGCAACCTGCATATTTGTCGTCAAATATCCACGGCAGATAAATGGAACTTGGAGATTCCATGTGTTTCCTCACCGCTCGTCTGTGCCTGGCTCCCAGCGATCGGAGTCGTCGTAGCATTGTGTTACCCCCCATCTATAAAGTCTCCCCCTTTTTTTTGATATTCCGATCAAGTATCACACTAAATGCCGACTACACCGCGGAGAATTTTAACCTTGGCAGACAAGCGAGAAGAAGCAAAGAGCAGCTAGCCATATATTGAGACTCCAGTGAAGCTGATTTCTAAAAGAAAAATCTCTTAGTTCGAGTCTAATATCCCGCAAAACGCAGACTACCGTCACCAATCTCGACCAAACACAAAAGAATCAAGGTCGAAAAAGCGACAGGGGTATCTGAGTCTAATAGAAGCAACTCCAAGCCGGAAAGGCGGCCTATCAAAATCAGCGCCAAGTGACAAACCAGAATGGTGGTAAAAGTGAAAAGAAACCAGCGAGCAAGTAGAAGATAGGGCTTTTCTTTTTACCAACCCGCAACAGACAAAAGACCAATGATACTCCAGAAAAGACGGTAAAGCCAGCAAGGGTAGAAGACATAAAGGAATAAAATAAAATAAAAAAAAAGCAGAGAGAATGAAAAGCCTGTCATGGGCACATTAGCGAGACCGGGCTGAGAAAAGAGAAGGCGGACATTTAGATCGAGGGCTCGTTACACCCGCGGTCGGCTGTGATACTCGCACCGGCCCATATGTAGCCGCATATAGGAATGGGTAATCGCACTTCCTATCTGGCGTCAAGATCGGCTACTCCAGTCTGGCATCCGAGCATTTCGCTTGAAGTCGTCGAACAGTAAGAGTCAGTCACCGGAAGTCGCCAAGAAAAAAAATAATTTCCCGGACTGTAGAAAATAACACCGCTGTTGCTTTGGTTGCCGTATCTTGTTCGCGGGCAATTATCCCTCCTTGTCACAGATCTAAAAATGTCGTATAAGGTGTTAGCTCCGATTCTAGCCTCAGTGCAAAGATATTTTTGGCGTACCTGGGGGGTGCCAGTCTTGCCACAAACCCCAGCTTTCCCCTGAATCCCAGCCTCGTCTTGCTTTGCTAGCCTCACCTGGCAAAGCTCACCGGCAGCCGTCATAATAGCAGCCGCTGCACCTTTTGGTCTTGCACCATCTGCACTCCCAGATCATCTGAAGAGGGCCTGCGTGGCAGGCTGCGCAGACCCACTGGAGTAATGACGTGGGCGACTTGAGCATCCGGAAGTCATGAGGGCACTGAGAAACTGCCATATTTTCTGTTTTTGTCTGGATGCACAGGTGCTTTGTGTTCTGTGTGTGGCTGGACTACTGTTGCAGGGCAGAGGCTAGATTATAGATACTGTCAGCTGTGGGAAGACCAACACCAACATCGTGGCGGACTATATCAGCTTACAGGGCTAGTGCGCAGGTAGTGTGTTGGTGTTCTAAGACGATTTTGGTATGGTTCAATAGCGATAAGTAGACTAATCAGGAGTATGGGCGTAGTAGCTTTCGTGAGTTGGGTTCCGAGTGGATCTTGGTGTTGGAGTAGTTCCAGAATCCGAGAAGTTGGATCTTGGTGCGCTTATATATAATACAAGCTATACGTGGGAAGTGACCCTTGGTGCTTCTTTCGATAAGCACCAACCAGTGAGAGCGTTTGTGACAGTTGACAACTTGGGAGAGTTATACTGCCGGGGCACAGGGTACGTTTCGGTGGACCCTTGCACCAGGCGCTTGCCGACGGACTTCACCGCTTGGGTCGAGTAGAAAGCGACGCTTCAAGCGCAGTGTTCTCACTTCGTAGCAAATCCTCAATCTGCTGTGAAGCGGTGGCCGTCGTGACGCACCAGCCCTGTCGGGACGAGAGGTCGGGACTTGCCCGGCTTGGGCTCAGAAAATGGTTGGGTGAAAGTATCTGATCTCCCGTGATTCAAGCCACCCGTCTCGACGAGATGGGGGTAGAGTGACGCAGTAAGTCACTGCCAATCTCAAGTGATATCCGATCCAAGATCGCGATGTGCGACGAACAGCGAACAGACCAGCGCGTGCAACAGCGCCTCGTGTACTAGGTACTAATCTCTTGGAGCTGGACTTGATCCTTATCCCTTTTCATTTGCTTCGTGGCAGCCTGCGACGGACAGAGTGTTTGCCAACTCCAGGCACAACAGACAAAGCGGCGGATTGGTTCAAAGATAGGTATAGGTGTAAGGTCGATTGCGTCAACGGCTTACCGGTGTACGGTGAAGCATCGCCAGTTTCTTGGGGAACATGGAATCCATAGTATGGGATGAAACAGCGAGCCGGGGGGTCCTTTGGGTTTGATAAAGTGTACAAGGGCTTTGCACCAAGAACACCCAGCCCGGCTACCCAAGTCCTTGAGTTGCTGAGCGAAGTTGTAATACAAAGAAGTAAAGATAATATGTGATCAAGTTTCTTGTCCAGGTAGGTATACTGTATGTATATGGAGCGATGGGACGTGAGCAAGGGAGGTTAAAAATGCCAAGGTGAAGCAGGGTCAACAGGGTTATGGACGAATGGCCATCTGGGTACCTTACGTATGAGAATGGGAAAAAAAAAAAAGCAATGGAGTGGATCCGGCATCGTTCGTCCGAAAGAGGCTCTTGAACGAGGTTGTATTAAACTTGCTATGGGTGGGCAAGTTGGGATTGAAGACATAATGCTTGACATGTTCTTGGGGTAGTATTCATCTGATGTAAGGAACCAAGAAGGTCGAGGCTAGGTCATTCTTTGCTGTGCGAGGCATTGATACGGGCAGATTTTTTTCCATCTTGAGGGTGGACATATTAGAAATGAATGGGGTATTTTTTTTTTTTTTTTTCAATATTATTTGGTGGGAAAAGGTCTGGTTATGATACAGTAAAGTACTACTGTACCTAGGTACGACGAGGTACCGTTGGTAGGTCAAGTGCCTGCCCACAATGCAGTCGTCACTTCAAATAACAGACAAACTAGCCTAAGAAAGGTAGTGATGACTGTTGCCAGCCCACTCAAGAAAGAACAGTTCCAGAAAGAGGAGTAAATTTGATTTGAATATTGGGCGCACCGCCCCTGCCTGAAGTTGTTCGTTGCCCTTCCATAAGAACTTTCGCTCCGGGATGCCGTCCGTTTTGAGCAGGGGCCATCCCATCCAAAGACAAGGGCGCCCAGTTAGAGCCCAAGGTGTGTTTCAAGGCTACACCTAAAATAGGCCCAGAACACAGCCTGGCAGAGCTTCCTTGGAACCATCGTACTGCGGTACGTTGATACTGGAGTCAAAAAGTAATATCATGCCTACCACGTAGTACCGGGTCACAGAGCTATTCGTACTTCTTTACGTGGTATGGATAGTATCCAAATTATTTCCCACCTACCTAGCAAGGCTAGCCTACAACTGCTTCTTTCCCCTCCTATTTGGTTATTCATTTATTTATATTTTTTCTCATTCATTCTCAAAGGAAGATACCTACCTACCTAGAGGATTACCGTGCGCAATATGACGGCTCAAGCCCCGTAGGACTTCAGACCATCTCTCTGATGCGAAGCAACCTTGCAATGGCATGTCGGCGAGGAATCATCCAGCCTATGATGTATCTTAGCTACTTACCCAACGCAGGCAAGTAAAGGGAAGCGAGCCGTCTTGAGTTGTGGCTTTTTGCCCAAAATGGAAGAGCATGCATGAAATGCCTTGACCAATCCCAGAACGTGTAGCCTTCTCCCCCAGGACATCCTTACCTACCAAACCCCCACCAAAATCTCTACCACCTCTTTGCAAACAACGGCATCGGTGGGAACTTCCAGTGATGAAATTGCGTTTATTGTCCAATTTCGTTACTGCTTAACTAGGACAGGATTGGTAACTTCGCGGGAGGGGACGCGGAGGAGGCGTTCCCGCCCGGTTGCTTCCTGGGCCCGGTGCAGGAGAATTTGTGATTACCGTACATGGATGCGATTTGCTCGATGAGGAGAGACCAAGCAGCCGCTGCCAACATCGTACCGTATCTCTATTGTGTACCTTGGCACTCAACTAAGACTACGTACCTACATTTTGCTAAATGCTAAAAGTAAACAATAATACATCATCGCTCACGCGCCTTTCTCTTTCCTGAATACCTTTTACCTCTGGACATAACTGAGAAAAGCAGTTGATCCCGCCTTAGGTCAACGATGATATCCGTCTGCAACCTTGACAAAGTACTGTACCCTCAGTGTCGCATGCCCCACAAAAGAACAGACCAGACTAGAACTACTCTGGGCAGGCTTGCGCACCAGTGCCCAGACATGGGCGAAAGCCGCCTTTTTCTTTTCAGCGGACGACCTTGGACCTGGATTTCTCATTTCAATCGGCCACTTTCTTCCGCTCTCTTGCCGGACCGCTGCCGATTGGAGATGAAGCTGAGGGTCCCTGGCCCGGACGTTGTTCGACAGGGATTGCCCATGGATTTCATCTCCCATACCAGCCGCATGCCGCTCTGGTGTTTTGGGGCTACTACGGAGTATTTCTACAGTACAGTACCAGCGAAACTTGCCCGGGCGTCCGTTCAATCCGCATTTTGCCCCATCCCGGGCCAGGAGAGCGCGCGACGGTTCCATGGATCTATCATCAAGGACCACATCTACGTAATATGTGCGGAGTAGTTATCCGCTGGACCTCGGGATATTATCGTCAACCCATAGGCTGTCTACCAGCGGCCAAAGAGTCAAACTCAAACCAACATATCTATCATGTTGCTATGTCAAGTCTATATTATGTGTTTGCTTAACAGCTTGTCCAGGACGTCAATCACTGCCCAGCCCCAGTGCCGTCCGCTAATGTAATGTACATACTTACCTTACATATGTGTGTGTGTGTGTGTAATGGCTGTATGCCCGTCCCCTTATTCTCCGTGCCAATGGATCATTCTCAACAACGACAACACCCTTCCGGCTGACCTTACGAATATGTGACACCCCCTGCCGTTTTGTCTTGAAATTCCGCAAGCCCCTACCTCCCCTTGCTCCCCACTCTGACAACGGTTTTGCTTCGCTACTGCATCAAGGAACCGACTACCACGTAGGTACATGATGCAATAATCCAGATCAATGTCAGCGTCACACAAGGAAGGGTCTGCGCAATCAAGCCATGAAGCTACGTACGGCCTTGACTCGGTCAACCACTGTAATTTTCTAGCCAATATTAGAAATTGAGACTGATAGCTGATATCATCACTGCTTGCTTCCTACAAAAGTAGCGGGAAAAGAATAACCCAATGCACGGCAGGTATCTTACATACATTCACATATGCTTTAACCTTGGTTCCGTTGGTTATTAAAATAATTAGAATAACACTCAAGCTCTTTTTACTCAACCCCAGCTCACCGCCATAATTTCAGCCCAGCTATTAAATTGATAGGTCATTCAAAGATATCCTTTCTTGCCAGGGCTGTATCGATTTCGTCTCCCTCTTACGTCCTAGTAAGATCAATAAAACAAGGCTTGAAGTGCCGTCCCTTGCTTGCTACGACCGGCATTGACCGGGGCCCCGGAGTGAGCTGTCTGAAAACGACTTAATTTCTGGTTACTGATCAGATATAGGAAAAGTAAAGACAGCAACTATATCGCGCAGCAAGTGCAACCCCTCTTTTCTCTTCTGTATATGTCTTTTCCCCGCCTCCCACAAGAACCGTTTATCTTGTTGCATTTAAATCCGCACAGTCTCCAACAACGGAATCTTTCTTCTTCTTCTTCTTCAGACTGGTATGAGAATAAACGGTGGGGAACTTGATATTTCTCATCTTGAGCAATGCGATCATGCCACCTTGAGTTCTTACGTCTCCACTACAATGCGAGAGGCCACTATCGTTGCCTTGGTTGGATCTTGCACCCTGATCCACGATGGAGGCAACGTGCAGAAGAAACTCTACTTTCAACAGGCAAACCGTAAAATTGGATCAGAGACCTGCGTATTCCGCTTGCTACACGAGGCCAGGGGAAAGATTTAAACCCCTTATGCTTTGTGAAGTACAGTAAACCAACTATAAAATCCATGCCCTCGATGCCAAGACCGGCATCACATCCACCGTTGCATACCACAAGACCAGTTTTTTTTTTTTTTTTTTTTTTTTTCGCTACTAGGTACAGAATTGTTGATCTCAGCTTACGCATCCGGTAGCGAATGGCTTTTGTTTTCTTTTTCTTCTTCGTCCGGAGGAAAACAAATGGCCGCAGAATCTAGATGTGACTGTAAATCTTGGCTCAATCTCTTCCCACCCCAGGGCCCGGGGACCGGATCCGTATATAGCTCGAAACAAAGCTCTTGGGAGGGGGTTACTTGGCCCATCAATATACATCCAAGCACACCCCACGCAGAAAGAGAGGAAAAAACAGCGCCCCCCCTCCCCCTTTCCCTCCCATTGCAACCCACTGGTTCTCCCGCTCGCCGAGTTGGGTGTGAGGTCTTAGCACAGCAACTATTACCGCTTCCGGCCGCCTGCATTGCGACCCGTAGGCGAATCCTCGGATTTGTGGTGGTTTCCTGTCAAAATGACGACGGGATACTCCATACTTTTTTGAACCCCCCTTATTTGTGGTATGTCCTGTGAGATGTGAAAGAGGGAAAAAAAAAAGGAGAGGAAGAGAGAAGGCACAAAAAAAAAAAAAAACCTCTGACATCAGCAAGTCTCATAGTTCTGGGCCACAGCATGGAATCTCACACCGGTCGCCGTCAGTCTACCACACTTTGGTTTTTATCCGCCCACCGGTCTCTAACCAAACTTCATGATAGTATGAATGAGAGATTGTCTTGTTCTCTCCTAGTGAATGCCACGCAAATTCGATAAGCAAGCCCCACCAATCAGACTAAAATCCCAATTTGTGCTCTTGGAGGGCGTCTGAGCCACGGTTATCATTGGACCAGGACTCTCGCAGGGAGTCCTTTCGTCCGAAAAGACAACTCAACCCGGTGTGAAATTAAAGTACTACAAGTTACGGATGGGGATCTTTTTACAAATACCGATATGCTTCAGCTCATCGAGTTATCCGGTCCGCATGTCGGCATTTCAGTCAAGGATGGTCGGTCGACATTTGTATTACTGTGGTTAGGAAAATAAATTATAAGGGGTATCTCTATATGCCACGGAGTCGTTGGTCCAGCAAAGCTTTGCAACATACTACCGTGCAACTACAAACTAAAACAACTCTGAAATGAGAGATTGGAATCAGGCGAACAAAAAAATGGCAACGATAACTTTGTCCGTGTTTTGTACAACAACATACCGTGTCCAAATAGCAACACCATCAAGGAATAAAAGAAGACAATATTCAGTGCTTTGTTGCGTCAAGAAAAACAGCCGCTATTTCTGTGGCGTCTCCGGAATTTCCCACATTGATCTGACTTGTTCAACACGCGACTTGGGGATCGGTGTTGAAACTCCGCTGTTGGTCTTGTCAGGAGCATCTGTACTGCCACGCAAAGGAGACAATGATCGACCCGTCGCACTTGCAAAAGGTATCGTTCCAGTAGCTGAAAACACCGGTAAATCTTGTCGTTTCACGGGAGATGGCGTTCCAACATTGGGCGGGAGCCATTGTAGCTGCTGGTGCTGATTATTTTGAGGATGTGGCTCCGGAGCCGGCCCTTCTGGCTGGAATGGTATGAACATGCCGGGCGTTGAGGGAGCGGACGGATAGCCAGAGGAGGAATCAACTGAAGTAGCGTTGACAGGAGGCTTGGAAGCAATGCTTCGTCCTGATTGCATCCGCTCCGGCGCGCTTCCAGGTATGAGAACAGCTGGGGACCGCTCCTCTGTAGGTGTCGCTACTTCATTACCGTTTGTGGGCACGGCTGCCTTCTGATCGCGAGCTTCCTTTTGAGCCTTTGTGAGTAGAGTGATCTTGACTTTCTTCATGTTGGTAGTCAGGCTATTCATCTCATCATCGGGCTCTTTTGGCTGAGTTGGCATGGATGAGGTAGAAGCCGGTGCCCGGGAAGCAACTGGTCTCGTGACTTCAGCCTCTTTTTCCGTCTTGATTTGAGGAATGTTCGCAGGCGCAGCTTTCTTTGCCCCCCGAGGCACCTTTGGGGCTGCATCTTTCTTCACAGGAGCTACACGAGTCTTTTTGCTAGGGAGGGTTCCGCCAGTGGTCATCGTGCTGCGGACGCTCATTGACGACTCTGGCCTGATACTCAACGATGTGCCGGGCCTTGCAGCCGCACCGTTCATGGGAGGGGGTAGGAATCCATCTGGAACTTCAGAAACAACTGTTGATGCAGCACTAAGACGTCTCGAGGTTTGCTTAGGCCTCCCGGCGGCCGCAGGAAAGCCTCTCGCTGCGGCCTGAAATTGTTTTTTTTTTTTGAGGGGTTAGCGTGTAGACTACATTGAGAAACGGGGACCAGAGTGATAGTACCTTGTCTGTTGCGATAACAGATGATCCTGCGACAGTCTTTCTACGATCACCCTTGGTAAAGTCGTCCTTATTCAAATCTGAATAGGACTTCGGGGCCTTCCGTTCGCGCAGTGACATTCTCGTTGAGGAGCGAGGGGGTTCGTCAACTTCAATGGACTCAACTATTGTAGGTGATGGCAACGATGACGCCGCAGCCGCCAGTGCTATAGATTGGCGATCCCGTCTTTGTCGTGTCGCCTCGGCATTGAGATCTTCTGGCTTGCAGCTGCCTGTCTGACGATCGCTGGGGATCAAAAGTTTGCTAAGCTCATGGGCTGCGATGGTCCAGGGAACATCAGGTGGCGGTGGTGTTGGGGCTCGTGGTACGGGCATGGGTGAGCTCCTCCCGTCAACGGTTGATGGCAAACTCCGGCGGATTTTGCTAGGATTGTAAACCACCTTAGCTTGAGATGATTGCGTGGGAGACGAATAGGTCGGCGGCGTAGCGTTACGGGGCTTCCTGGGTTCAGGAGCCTCTATCGGGGCAACCATGGCCGTCTCAAGTCGCTCCAGTTCTGAAGCATGCCACCACTCTGCTTCATATGGATGGAGGGGGAACGTATTCTTGAGGCTAAGAGATTCTCTCCGAGCATGGGTGAGGCTTGCTCCACTTAGCCTCTTGTTGACTTCCCCGCGAAGCCCCTTCAAAGGAGCGAAGTCTACTGGATCGTCACCCGCCAGGCCGCTTACGTGACTCAAAATGCCCGAACAAAGTGCACGATCGCTATAGCCACCCTCGAGGACGCTGATTACTCTGCCCTCGACGCTAGTCTCCTCTTCAGCCGCGATCTTGACGACGTCCCGCGTGAGACGAGCATAGAATTCCGTTGGAACGTTGACTTTATGTCGTTGCATGCCTGAACCCTCCCACTCGCTGGCATCAAATCCAGCAGACAGAAAGATGGCACCCTTGGCGACATTACTCTGGCCGGCATTTCGGAACCGTTCTGTTTGAGCTCTGAGAAACTCTCTCGTCTTGTCCAGCAATACCTTGTACTTGGACTCGTACAGCCGCCAGAAGTCCTCTTCTGTCTTCCATGGTAACAGGTGGACGTTCCAAATATTCTGACCATGCGCATTTTCGATGCACAAGCTCGCGTTCTTAACCTTCTCTTCATCGCCCATTTCGCACGGATACGAGTTGATGTCGTGGAGGCTAAAGTATCCAATCGATGGCTTCTTCCACCAGGCGGCATTCTTTGAGAGTCCAATACCACGCGTGTTGTGCTGCCAAGCAATAGCCTGCGAGCCGTCGCCATGATGCAAGTCAAAGTCAATAATGGCCGCATGGGTCAGCCCATGGCTGAGAATTCCGTGCATAATTCCAACATGAACATTATTGACCCAGCAGAATCCCGAGGGGAACGAGGCTGAGCAATGATGACCCGGTGGTCGGATTGCGACGAAAGCACGCTTTGCTGGGTTTTCTGGAGTGAAAACAGCATCCACAGCCTCGCACACACCTCCCAGGGACCCCTCTAGAGCGTCTAGCGACTCGGAGCAGAGGTACAAGTCCCCTTCGTGGAACTTGGGCGGCGGCCCGTCTTGTTCCGGGCCCCTGTGCATGTCCGGCCGCTGCAACTCCTTTCCGTTCATAGCCAGCTTTGTTTCCGCAGAGTCACACATCATTTTGAGCTCCTCCATCCACTTGGTGCCGTGGACGTTCGTAACTGCCTGTGACATCAACGGCAGCCGACGAGTAGTCTTTTGTATTCGGAATGGTATCGAAGGTATTGCCGCAGGATCAGCACTTGCATCTATGGGGTGTATTCCATCAGAATGCCGCTCTCCCAGTCGTACGTAGGCAGCAGCTATACCAAGAGCGCTCGCCTTGATCCTCTCCGGTCGCTCGACTATCGTGCTCAAGGCAGCTCGGGAGGTGCGAGGGCGGGAAAATCGATGCCCGTAGCAGCTATCGTGCATAATGACCACAGTCTCGGAGGTGGGATCTGGCTGCTCACCATGCCGGACTGCCAGCTCAAGCTTAAAGTAATCACGAGCAACAGAGGCGGCTGTCCGAGCAGGCTTCTGCTTCGGCGGCGAGGTGCTGTGACGAGGCGACCGTGAAGCCGAAGGGGATGAGATATTGACGGAACTTGCACGGCGAGGTGGCGCAACGCCGTTAACGGAATGTAGTGAGTTCATTGAAGCCTTGCGTAGCAGGCCTGGGGTGCCAGCGCGAGATGTTGGACGGCCGCCCTCAGCCAGGGGACTTCTCGGGGCGGCGCCTCGAACGCTCAAAGAGCTGGGAGACCTCGAAATGCTCATGGAGCTCGGAGAACGTTGGGTGCCATTTTGGGGAGATCTCGCTGAAAGAGAGAGGTGTCGGAGCGATTGCGCCAACTCATCGTTATCGTCTGTAGGCTGGCGATTTGGGCCTCTCGAGGGCGAGCGGTACGCCATGGCTGCCTACGACGCCAGCCTGGGGCAGGGATGTTGGTCCCGTCTTCAAGATCAATTACAGATAAAGTTTGTCGATTTTCGAGATTTGAATTTTTCTTTTCATCTGTTACAGAAAGTTCGCGGATATTAATGGCGGTTGTTATTGATGTTAATGCCGTATCGCGAGGCGGGATAGGAGACTTGCACAGTACTCAAGGCCATCATTAGTAAATAGAATGAAGGTGCACGCGCGCCAACCAAAAAGGCTCAAGGGGCAATCGCGTCGTGCGCCTGGCGTCATCTCACATGCAGCTCATACAGTTGGATGGGGCTGCGACAGTGGACAACAATGCGCCGATGGCTGGCTGCGGGGTTGGCCCCCGTAGTGATTCAAGGGGCACAAATGCTCGGGGTCTAAAAGCCCCTACTTCGAAGCCACATCAATTCCAGTAGCAAGGGCGTCGCTTTGTCGTTTGCCTCTGAAGGTATGTGTTGTCTGCCTCGTATCACAGTAAGAGTCCGAGAGGTACTACAAATGGCTTGTTCTCACGCATTGGCCCGAATGTCAGTGATTGGTGAAACTCGTCGATGTTGATCACGTTGGATGAGACAACAATAGCTGCCGAGCAAGATTGCGGATACGCCTGGACTCTACCGTCTGCTGCGAACACTCACTCAAGTTGAGAGTAGCATTGAGTATGTTTAATAAAACGAACAGCCACATTCTGTTCATAGCTCTGCCAGGAGAGTTCAGAAAACCAGGGTAGATAGAAGGAGATGACCAAGAAAAACATATATATCAAAATCCACTTACCGGCCAAAAGATCAACATACTCTCGCAAATGATGAAATAAATGAAAAGCTTGACTAAACAATGTTACAAAACCTACCAGGACCAGGACCTGGATTCAGTCATCTCTGAGTCGATGAGATGATGATGATTCTTTGGACTGGAATGACCATTGTCTTCAGTTGGGTCTCACTACTAGCGGTAATGGGAACATGTAATGATACGGAGCTCGAGCTGCTGGTATTTTCAGCAATATGTCTATGTGAACTAATTAATGCCAGTTGCTTAAAGAAATGGCAATCATACAATAATAACCAAACGAAGAAAGGCCAGTGAGTTGGATGGTTGTAAATTGGGGTACACGTGACTACGGTCCACTTTAACGCGGAGCCCTGGAGACGTGGGGTGATTTCACGCTCGCACCAAAATTGGTGGTTGATTCTGTTCGACCTCCAACCCGACATCACCAAACCAAAGAACTTTACGAAAGCCGCCAAGAGTAAGTCGCAATGCCTAATTGTCCCTGATAGTTACTGTTCACGAACTAACAAGACTGCGGAAATAGTGCAGATGTAAGTTTCATCGACTACCCAATTTGCGAAGCGATCGAACGCCGACCGAAGAACGACGACTAATCCGAACGACGTACAGCTTCGTGAAGACTCTGACTGGCAAGACCATCACCTTGGAGGTCGAGTCCTCGGACACGATCGACAATGTGAAGTCCAAGATCCAGGACAAGGAGGGAATTCCTCCTGACCAACAGCGTCTTATCTTCGCTGGCAAGCAGCTGGAGGACGGCCGCACTCTGTCCGACTACAACATCCAGAAGGTTCGTTAGAGCCAGCGATTGCGCGATGAATGGATTGGATTCTGACTAGGATTTTTCGCACAACACAGGAGTCGACACTTCACTTGGTACTCCGCCTCCGTGGTGGTATCATTGAGCCCAGCTTGAAGGCTCTGGCCAGGTACGCCTCAGAATTACTGTCTAGTTGTTGAGCCTTGTTGACTTTGACCTTTTTTTTACCGCTCCACAGCAAGTTCAACTGCGACAAGCAGATTTGCCGCAAGTGCTACGCTCGTCTTCCACCCCGTGGTATGTTTCAACCCCTCCCCGGCTAGACTACCATCCTATGAGCACCGCTGACTTTGTATCGTTTCGCCTCACAGCCACAAACTGCAGGAAGAGAAAGTGTGGACACTCGAACCAGCTTCGCCCCAAGAAGAAGCTCAAATAAACGATTTCACCCCCATCATGGTCTTTGGCGTCACGGTTTTTCGGTTCGCGATCATCGAGAGTACAGGGAGGGGTTATTTCGGAAAAACTTTGGCGTACAGGGAAGCCAGGGACATGTCACAAGTCAAGGACTTTGTCGCTGCCATATATCCAAAGAGCCTCAGAATATGATTCCATGAACATTTTTCATCAAGAACAACTGATTCCTTGTTACTATTCTACCAAGCGCACGTGATTCTTTATTACAACATCATGGCGAAATAAGTAGGCTTGGAAAGTTTTTGGTGGAGACTGCATCCATAACGCACGGCAAAAAGTACAAACAAATGCACTGTGTGTGATGACTAAGCGGCAAGATGCAGTTACGTGTTGCCAAGCATGTCGCCAGCGGTAGCTGACACAATCCTAATTGCTTGCCTCACCTGGACACCTTACCTAAGGTACCCATCCATACATTTGTCCAAGCTACTTCTCGCAGATACACCTGTTAAGAGATCAATCGAAACAAGCCGTGTGAATAGAAAAAATAAAAGTCTTGTTCTTTTGAGAAGCCGAAGCGTACTTGGAACTCACAATGTCTGGCCCTGCCTACGATGCCGTCGTTGACATTGACGACGAGGTAGGCTGTGCTGATTGAACCTGAGATGGAGCTACTTACTAACGCAGCATTTGACCGCAGGGCGACCTCGGGCATACGGATCTCCAAGACGATCTCGAATTCCATAACTCTACATTTTCAGAAACAACACCAGGTGCGCGCAAGCCAGGTGCAGCGGGCGGCACTGGGTCCTCTGGCCTGCCGTTACCAGCGACAGCGTCGACAGCTTCGGGTAAACGATATCTCTGGACTGTATCCTACTATGCGCAGTTCTTCGACGTAGACACATCGGCCGTTCTGAGTCGCTGCTGGGCGGCCCTGTATCCACGGGCCAACTTTCTTGACGTGCTCGAGGGAAACCCGGACTTGTATGGGCCTTTCTGGATCGCCACGACAGTCGTCTTCATCCTTTTCATTGGTGGCACCATAAGTCAATACCTCGCGACGAGGGGGACAACGGAGTCTTTTGTATACGACTTTACGTTGCTCAGTGGTAAGTACAGTCTTGCTAGGTGCTTTCCTCGGGCTTTCGCTTACGTTTTCGTCATCCCAGGTGCTGCTGGTCTGATATACGGTTACACACTGTTCCTACCTATCGTGCTTTTCCTTGCACTGCGTTACTTTGGATCCGAGTCGGCCAACCTCCTCGAATGCTGGGCTCTGTACGGATATGCAAACCTGATCTGGATCCCAGTCGCCCTCATAAGCTGGTCGCAGATCGACATATTAAACTTTGTATTTGTGGCTGTGGGCTTTGGCTACTCTGTCGCCTTCTTGCTCCGGAATCTCTACCCGGTCTTGAGCGCCACGGATCGCCAGACCAGCAAGATTTTGCTGATTGTAGTGGTGGCATTGCACTTCGCGCTAGCTGTCACGATCAAGATCTTGTTCTTTGCGCACCGCAGTCCCGTGGCAAAGGGAGATGGCATGGAGCAGAGCTGAGAAGCTCGGCATTGAAACTCGTCGGAAATTAGCGACGACAGAAGGTTGTCCAATTTTGTACTTGTAACTTTAGCTAGAGCCAAAGAAAACGGATCGCATTGGATTTCAACCTTTTGACACATGCCAACCATCAAGGCTCGGCTATCCACACACGCCATCATAGTTCGTTCTGAGTCTGCACTAAGCAGTCCAGCTCGGCTGGGTCTTATTCAACATCTCAGTATGTTGGTAATTATATAATCCATGGACCAGTCTCAACAATTATATGACATGCCAGGTAGAAGGCTATGGCTGGTAGTCTCCTAGCTGACATCATTTTTCGATATCGTCCGTGCTCTTGGCCCAGTCCAGCCAGCTTCCCGGATAGTCATGAACATCCTCGAACCCAGCGTCCAGGGCCATCGCCTTAGCAGCCCTACTTCTCACACCGGCCTTGCAGTACACAATCAGCTTCTTGTCGTAAGCAGGGCGGTCGAACCCAAACCTGAGCCGGAACTCATCTGCAGGTATATGAAAGCTGTCTGGGTGTGACGTGATCGGTATGTTGACAGCAGACGGGATGCGCCCCGTTGCTTTGAGTTCGTGGGGTTCCCTAACGTCTGAGAAAAGGAGTCGCCGGTGTTTCGGTGTCAGCCACTGCATATTTCATACACCAGGATGTTGCAAGAGGGGTGCCTCCCCCCAAGGACTTTCTCACCAACTATAACGGTGTTCGTATCGGCACCTTCATTTATATCTAGGACGTGTCTTTCGACCTAACACATGGGCGCAAAGCCGGCGGTTAGCAGCGTTTCCCGAGAGCTCCAAGTCTGGTGGGGGATCTATGCCCCAACTGACCTGGTCAAAGGTGAGAGATGACGTCTTCGGCTCGACCGGTTTTCGCTGTTCTGAATACGTCCGGCATTGGTGGAATAGTTGGAATTGAGATTTGAGCTGCATATGCGCGTGCAATTGACGACTAAAGGGCCGGGTGGCAGTGCTTAGGGAACGGTGGATTGATCTTGTGCATACTGATCGCGCGACTGTTCCTCTGATGGCCAGCGCCGACGTACGGAGAAGCGCTGGCACCAGTTGTCGAGCACTCGTCATTGTCTCGGTTCTGCTTTTGCACCTGTGATCGGTTGCGAATTACTGCACTATTTTCGGATTGCTATTTTTACCAAGTTTATTCAACTAAGCGCCATATATCATGCGAAGAGGGACTGATGTTAGGTGGAAGCTTAGTTGTAGGTGACAGCGATCAAAGAGCTTGAAGCTCTCAGGGCTGCGGTTGACGTTTTGCGGGGCGCGTCGTGCGCTGACGTGAAAGCAAGCTCATTAGGTCCCGGGAGAGTCTCCACTGATATCATACCATTGCCAACCGCCTAGAAAACGTCCTACTGTAGTACTGTAAGGACCCGCAGTGGTCATTGAACCAGTAGTCACGCTAAGGCAAACCATCACTTTAAACTGCACATCTGAACGCCTGTGAGGAGTCCGAGCTCATCCCAACGGTCGTCTTCCATGGTCGTATTAGTGATTATCGGATGGCAGGTCTATATACAGGCGTATAATTCAACAAAAAAAAGAAGAAAAAAAAAATCAGAAGTGACGAGTGGGACGCTTTTGCAAAATCAATGCTTTACCATGTCATAGAAACGGGATAATACTTGTGCCCATTAATTCATATCCATGAAAGCTGCCACGGTATCGTCATGAGCAAATTCCACCTCAACCATGGCACTCGTTCGGGACTGGTGCCCTTGCTTGGTTGTACAGCTTGAATTTAGTTCCATTTCCTCCAGTCAAAAGTCAACGGGCAGTGGTCCTAGAGAAGTAGATAAATTTCGGTTAGAACAATGTTGCAGCTTATCGAGAAAGGTTGCAGTAGCAGTAAAACTTACTTTGGGGAAAATGGTGGCAAAAACTTGAATCTCGTCTGACAAGGGGGTCGCGTGGTGCTTCCAGTCCAGCTGAAGTGAGGCCATGCCGACAAACAAAGCCAAGTTCAGCTGGGCGTAATGCTGACCGAGACAGTAGTGAGGCCCTGTACCGAACACAAGGAAGTTCTTCTGGCCCTTTTCCTCGGCGTCACCAGTGTAGTACCGCTCAGGGTCAAACTCATCTGGCCTGTCGTACACCTCCGGGTCGCGCAAAGCCATGTAAGTGGTAGGGATGAGCATGGAACCTATGGGCAATCTGGGTCAGCAAGTTCTGCCTTGTAACATGTTCACACCGTGGCGGAGATATATCCTTACCCTTGGGGGCAGTGTATTCAGGAGTGATGGGGAATGCCTTTTTGGTGACATAAGGCACCATGATGACTGGAGGCCGGTAACGCAGGAGCTCCTTCACCACGGCGCGCGTATACTTCATCGACTCGAGCTGTTCTAGGCTCACACGAGCATTGATGTCGCCATTGCGGACATTGTAGTTCTCCTCGCGAACGCGGTCAAGAACCTCAGGGTGCTGCGCCATTGTCTGGAACATGTATGTAGCAGCGCTGCTGGTAGCGTCCTGGGAAGCGAAGAGGAATGTGAACAAGGTCTGAGCGATCTCGTAGTCGGTAAAGTTGCGAAGAAGGGGATTCGGCTTCTCCATGCCCTCGGTGATGGTTCCAGCAGCCTCAGCATCGCGCCAGCGCTGGGACAAAACCATCTGCTGAATCCAGGCATCCATGATGCAGGTCACCTCTCCGTCGGCATTCATGCGAGCCTTACTTTTAGCCGCGCACTTGGAAAACTCGGCCAGGACCATGTCGGCCGCCTTCTTGCCATACCAAGTCTTGGTAAAAGGGAGGATGATAGGGAAGTTGACAAGCTCCAGAGCCTCGGTGATATAGAAGTAGTCGACGGCAATCTTGCGGACTGTCTCGTCTGACATGTAGTGACCGACAAACGTACGGCAGGAAACGGCTGTGATGATCTCGCGGAATTCAACCATGAACGGAACCGGCTTCCCGCCAGCGTCCTTGGTGATCTGAACCATCTTCTTAAAGTAGCGGTTGTAGACATCCTCCTGTCCAGGCAGGTAGCACTCGAGCGCCTTGCGGGTGAATAGACCGTTCAGGCCCTTACGGAAGTCGACATGAGCCTTGCCATCGAGAAACACCCAGTTGTCGTGGCCCAACAATTTGGGAGCCACATCGACGACGCATGGTTTGACATAGGTGGGGGAATTGAAGATCTTGCGCGCAAGATCACGGGTTGACGCAATGACTACAAACCTGATTGGCGGCCAATTTTTGTCAGTATACATGCCATGTTCAACAGCTTTGACCTCTCTTTGTGCCAGGAAAAGTTTGCGCATACTTGTGGAAGACAGAGACACAGCTCAGAGGGCCGCTCGTCCACTTCCCGTAGTACTCCTCCCACTTCGGGTTCATAGACTGCAGGAACGGCCCTATGAATGGCTCTTTGAACCTTGGGCCAACAATACTGCCCTTGCTCCGCTGGTAGCTGACTGTTTTTTTTTTTTTTTTTTTTTTTTTTTTTTTG
>NC_043742.1:4231765-4256780 GCF_004337985.1 Pyricularia pennisetigena
TTGCGGTATACATTAGCTTCTATCTATACTGGTGGCATATCAAAGTGTGTATAGAAGTACTGTCAAGCAGCTTTGGCCAGACTCACATTGGTCATAGATGGCCAACATGAGCACAACAGTGCCCAAGATTGTCCAGATCCCGGCATTGGAAACCGTCTCAATAACGTTGCCAAGGACGTATTCCAGTTGGGGTGGAAGAGCTACATTGCTAGGCACAAAGCTGGCGAGAGGTGAGGCGAAAGCAGAAGTGGCGTTGGCAACGCCAGCAGCGACGGAGGCCATGTCGTTAGGGAGGAGAGCCGCTGTAAAGACGGGCTGTTCTAATCGGCTGTTGTAAAGTTATCTTAGACTGCGGGATCTCTTAGCAAACAACAATGCGCCCGCAGTTGTATGGCGCTTCGTCTCGGACCAAGGGCAAGCACGAGCAGCTTGTCGAGAATAGAGAGAGAAATGTCACGCGACGTGACAGAACAGCTAGTTATTTGGTAATTAGCTGGCATACATTAAAGAGAAGGAGGGCCACTTTGCTCAAGTAAACCGGGTTATTACTCTAAAAGAAGCAGAAAATTTACATGCGTGTGAGGGAAAGTTCGAACCCTTCCAATGCAACGTCAGGTTAAATTGGCCTAAGCCAATAGTGCTCCATTCCTGTTGTGACTTCGTCCCGGCCACTTCATAATCCCTGCTTTTGTTTATGGGCAACGGGGGCATGGTAGGCAATCACTTGTGCCAGCAGCTCGGCTAGGGCAAATTTTTTGTCGGTGCCGGGGTTTGTTGATTCTCCTAAACCCCGCCCTGACAATTCCGTGGCAGCTCTACACAATCACATCACACCCTAGACTAGATTGTCTGACATGGGGGTCTAATAACGGGTTTACGTAGTATATCCGAGAGGTGAAAGGTAAGCTGTAAACTGCAATTGGCCGCAATTGTATTTTTTGCGAGCCTTGCGAGGTAATTTGTCGATTTAGCTGATATTTGACATATCGCAAGCTTGGGTTTAGCTTATTCTTATTTCTTCTGGAAGGCACAAAAAAAAAGCATATCAAGCGTGGGAACGTGCTTACAAAACTACGGATGGCTAATTTGTTGAGAAGCCTCCTATGGACCTATGGAGCCCAGTCACGGGGTGGAATTCAAGGCACGCCACAGTTCATCCGGTTGGGTGCTGGACGACGGCCTTCCGTTCCTCCCGAGATCATCTCATGCCAAGCTTTTCATCACATACCAATCGGACTCATGTATCCACCAACAACACTTGTCAGAGTCAGGCCAGGACGAATCAAGTGATTGTGCGGAATAGGTATTCCCGGCGCCGGAGCAGCAAGTATCATTATTCATTCATCAGGTAAACAAATAATACATGACGGGAGGTGTTTTGCATGAGCAATTCTTGAAACAAGAACAGGTCCACAAAGCTCTGGTAAACACATAGCGGACTGAAGCTTGTTTTTCAAATCAAGGTATCGGTTAGGCTGTTTTGCGCCATACCTTGAGAAGCTGTTTTATTTACATCAATCAGGTAGGTTGGTAACTCACCTACATCTTTATATAAACTTGAACTGATAAGTTACCTAGACCTAGGTTCGTACATTAGATCTTTCACCTAGCCGCAATATAGTGACTATGTTTCTCACTGCGAGTAAGTTTTGACGGCGCATGCCCTAGCACCTTCTTTTGCTCACCACTACTCCGTATGTGGTAAGCCAACAGCGGCTAATCGTACTAGACATGCTGGTTGCCCCTGGCTAACGAATATATCTGTCCCCGCAAAAACCGTAGTCGGTCGTACTCATGCTCGCCACCTTTTATAAAAGGACTTCATGCACTAAAATGCACCACTAAAATCAGACGCCCTTGTCCCGTTTTGTCACTAGTCTAGTGACTGACTGGTTACGTGTAGACAGTAGGGCTGCTACAACAGGACTCAAACGGAAGGGAAGGGGGAAGGAGGAGAAACCGCTTGGCAGGACCCTGCTTCTTCGCAACGTCGTGTTTTGGAACAAAAGCTATTACGTTGTACATACCTATCGCATCCCCAAGAACCGGTCAACGTCACCATGTCATGGACTAGCAAGATGAGCTGTCTTGTTTTTATCAACATCGTCGTCCGATGCCTGGGTGCTGGACTCGACTCGTGGAGTGCGCGATTCCTGCCATATAAGGGGACCTAGGTCCCAGCAAACATTACGGCGGAAAGGGTGTAACTCAGTTACAGCGCGCAGCTAGTCAAGCATTAACCCCTGCCACGCTTACTCCGACAAGATGCGCACATCGATTCCATAGGGTGAGAGACTTGTACTTCGATGGCACAATACCGATATATTCCGTGACGATATGTTGGTACACTTGTAACTGCCCCTTGCTACTTTTAAGCCTTTGTCTTTCTCTTCTTTGTCTTGGTGCCCGGCTCTTCCGGCGGCACAAAATCCTTCTCTCGCTCCCGTTTCCTTTCCTCCTTTTTGGCCTTTGCCTGTTCTTGCCTCTCTGCCTCCGCCGCTCTCTTCTTGGCCTCCTTGCCGAGGAAGTACTCGCCACTCTCGATCTGCAGGTCGACCTTGCTCTTCTCCGGAGCCGGGGGGAATGCCGTGTACGTCTTCTTGCTCTTGTCATTGACCTTGTGTGGGACCCTGCGATGGCTCAAGCTGCGTTTCTTGAAGTTGGGCAGGAAGCGATCCCAGGACTCGTTTGCGAGCGCGGGATCCTTTGCCAATTCCCGCTTTACCATCAGCTCTTTGATCAGATAAATAGGATGCACGTTGTTCATGCAGTCCTCAACCACCCTTCGAACCTCCTTCAAGCCCTTGTAGGGACCCATCGCAGAGACCGTGTTTCCGTGCACAAGAATATATGTCGAAGTGAGCAGCTCCAATGCTTTGAGGGTGCTGCCATTAGGACCCAAGATCCTCTGTCGTCTCTTGATGAATCGCTCCTTGTTCCTGACGAGATTTCGAATTTTAATGATATCGCATGCGACTCCATCCTCTAATATTTTGATGGCCTGTGGCGCTGGTACACTCCGTGCCAGAAGCTTGATGAGATCTCGTGCGTTTAAGATAGCGGCGGGATCGAACGTCTTCCGGGTCGTCTTGACGGTCATGGAACCTTCGACCAAGTCCAGCGTTGTGGCAATGCCATATTTCTCGAGGGCCTTTGTGACCAAAGGCCAAGATTGCCTCAAGTAGACTTCTCGGTATTTGGGGAACAGCGTCATGAAGGACGACTCCTCGGCGAACGTGCCTCCAGCATTGTCGGATGGCGTAAATGGATCAACCTTCCACTTGTCAATATCATCCGTATCCCACGGCTTGTCAACGTTGTGTGTCGAAGGCATCTTGATATCTCGTCCTCTGCGTGTATTGTTTATGCTTAGCAAACCTGCGTGCAATCAGGCTATCTTGGAGAGCTTTCACCGTCGCGAACTTTTTAATGGAGACCATGCGAAAGTTTTGGCGGGGAAAAGGCTCTATCGCCCTATCTTTTCTTCGTTGGTTTTTATTGGACCAATCGTTGATAATGGTAACGACCCACACTCCCCACATCTCTCATGTCGGGAGGCAAAGTAGGCAGGTCTGAACAATTCTGCTGGTCCACTTAAGCGACAAGGGCTGCTAATCTCCAGAGATAAGAATTTTCCCCGTCGCGTCCCCAATCATCACGACATCAATGCGATAATTCATCAATCCGTCGAGACGGCTTCAATTGGTATTTACCCATCAATTTCCTCCAATCGTTTCGCTGTTTATCGATCGCTAACTGGTTTACTGCGCTATTTGTTGCGGATTTAATTCGTGGTCTGAAGAGCAGAGGAATTAAAAGAAGCGTCTCCTCGAGAATTATACAAGAACCAGGTTCTGCGTTATCGTTATCGATTGAGCTGTGCTGCCTCGATAACAACGCCCAGGGGCAAGCAAGTCACCTACCCACCCGCTATCCGTAACGCGATCATCGAGACGATCAAGTGTCTGTTGGACGCTTGGATCTCTTGGGAGATCGAGGTGACCCCCGCGACCGACAATCGACACTCCTGCGACCAGCCGCGCATACCTGGCTCTTTGCGATTTGGCCATTCCAATATTGCGCGCCATCAAGATCGCATCAACGACTCCCTGCGCTATATCTGACTGCACTCCTGTTCTTCAACCTGTACGGCCAGGCTATCCAGATAGCCTCGATTTGTCTCTAGATGGAGCTGGCAATGGAGTTCAAGGAGGAAGAGAGGGTTCCCGAGGTGCCTACGACCGAGGAGGGCTTGGATGCAAGTCAGGAGGCTCCTCCGTTAGAAACTCTAGCACCACCTCCTGTTGAGCCTATTTCAAGGCCAGAATCGCCTGGAATACAGAGTTCTGGTGCGCAGCTGGCCGAGCTCGCGTCTCTGGCAACCAACGTTGCTGCGTCTGAACAATTACAAAGGTATGTGAATGTGGGGCTCCTTTGCGCACGTGGTTATCTCGTCTCGCCCATACGGCACAAAAGCAAAGCGCTTGCGTCTCGGTTGAGATCTAAGCTGTGTTCTTGGTACTCGATGAGATAGAGGCAGGTACTCTGGAAGTACTCCTTGAGATTATCGCTGTCTATCGAATCTTGACGCTGTTATGCGAGGCCGGATCCTACGCCTGCAACGGCCCACTCAGGGGCTCGCAACAACTAACATGTATTCTCTCCCAGAGCTTCGGCTGAAGTTAACAACTCACCTCCCTCACCGGCCTTTCCTGATGCTACATCTACGCAGCCAGCACCGACAGACCCTGCTTTGTCTACTGACCTTGACACAGCCGCCCAGCTGTCTGCACCAGAGACAGCTGCGCCAGATCAAGCGGTTGCGCAACCAGAGATGGCGGCACCTCAGCCACAATTAATGATTGCGGCTCATCAACCAGGGCTATCAACAGAACCTACGCAGCCTGTGTCAACCCCTAACATGCAACCACCTCAACAGCAACCTACGTCTTATGCTGCTTCTTCTCCAGCCTCATTGCCGGGAATATTGGTGTGTATCACTGGTTGACGTGTCTTTTTCATTCCTTCTTGTGTAGATCCTGAGCTCCCACTAACGCAACTGCACATTATACAGCCGACTTGCCAGAACTGCGGGACGTCTACAACGCCGCTCTGGCGACGAGATGAACATGGGGCTGTTCTCTGCAATGCTTGTGGTCTATTCCTCAAGCTTCACGGCAGGCCGAGGCCAATCTCGCTGAAAACGGATGTCATCAAGAGTAGAAATAGGGTCAAATCGATTCGACCTGATCTTGCTTTGAAGAAAAAGGTGAGTTCAACACAAGTCTGGGTAAAAAGCGGTTTTGAAAGCATCGTGCTAACCTGCCATGGGATCAGCAACAACAACAGCAGCAGCAAATGCAGGCTCTTGCTGGCGCCAATGGCGCACTCGATGCGCAAACCCAAGCAAGCATCGCAGGGGCGGCATTAGGTGCACGCAGGGCGTCTCAGAAGTCTACAAATGGCCACATTGAAGGTTCGCTCCCATCAAGTTCTGCCTCCGGCACAACAGACATGTTCAATCCTCACATGCTCTCAGGTTTTGAGGACGGGCAATATCCTGCCAACGTTCTTCCAGGGTTCGGACTGCCGGGTTCATCCGACCAAAGTGCACTTCTCAACGGCGAGATGCCTCAGACCCCTGAGCAATTGCTCGCTGCTATATCCAGTTTCAAGACGCGCGTATCGGAGCTCGAGGTCATCAATGACTTTCTCGAGCGCCGCCTGCTCACGTATGATAGCTATGGCGGACAACCGCAGGATGGGCAAGACGGTGGTGTCGGTCAGGGCGATGCACAATTGAGATCACAGGTGGAGAGTCTCACTCAGTCTGAATCGCAGTTGAGATCTGAGCTCGAACAAGCTAGAGCCGAGACTGAGCAGCTGCGATTCAAGGCTGATGAAGCAGACCAGCTGAGGGCCGAGGCCGAGCAGCTCCGTGCTGAACTCGAAGAAAGCCATCGGAGAGAGAACATGATGAAACGGCGTCTCGAAGACTTTGAGCTTGAAAACAAGCTACTCCTGAACAACGTTTCTGAGGTGGAAGAGGATGGGCGACCATCCAAACGGCCACGTATTGAGGAGGCCGCGCCGGTGCCGGAGGAGCTTACTCCTCCGTCTGTCGCTTAGCGTTTGCTTTCCATTGCTATGCGAATTTCTAATGATACCACTAAAAGTAACAAATCTGTTGGGCTTAGTCACGCCCATGTATACCACTATTTGACGTTTACCAACTTTCAACACCCATACCTGGCTTTACGACTTTGCATTGCTTTAGCTCGAGTTGTTGGTCTTCTTGGCGGTCGCCCGGCTCTGCGTTTAGACTGGTTGAAAAATGATGGGGCTGACATGGCATTAAACACATCCAGAATTGGAGTATATATTTTCGAACAGGCCATTTCACTCATATCGTCTCTCAGTAAGTACCAGCATACCTATCTCTCTAACTGACAGATTCATGACGAAACTAGTCGGATAGGCTGCTTGCTGAATGATATCAATACGTGATGATGCGGTATGGAAAGGAGAAGCCGGATCTCAAATCCTGTCCTCAGGGGTACGGAAGTGTTGTTAAAGTGTTGCTTCTACATCATCTCAAACAAATCTCGGTACTAGACTAGAGTATCCAGACTAATACCCCGCCCCTTACTGTAACCAATACGTACAACATGACTTCTTCCTTCCCCGGGCTTGTTGGGAAGAAAAGGGGGAATAAGACACATTACTCTGTACACCTTCGAATAGAGTTTCAATTTAAACCAAGTTGACTATTCGTGGCGCCTGAGAAAACCCCTAGATTACTAGCACTCAGCCTCTACGCCTGGCATCTCGCATGGAATTGATCGAGCGCTAATGCAGCTCGGGCTAGGAAACACCGTCCGCAGAATGCAATACAATATCAATAGAGCCTGCGTGAGCAAGCGTGGGGCTGAACACGACGGAGAAACTTTCCAGCAAGCACACATACACACACAGACTTAGTCTAGCCTATAATTAAACGAGCACACAACAGGCAGATAAACGTTATTCATGTGGTCTCTTGGGAACGTGGCATTTTCGGTTTGCTGCACCTGCCCCGGCGACGAGCCTGACTAAGAAAAATATAGACTTGGCGCATCCTTTCTTTCTTTCTTTTTTTTTTTTTTTTTTTTTCAAGTCGCGCTATTTCAGTGTTGATTGCCTGAATATCTCGTGTGACTAAATCTGTTTGACTTTGAGTCGCGTTTAGGCAAAAAAGGGCTCGCCGTGCAAACAAAAACATGAGTTTTGGCGAGGAGATTGGTAAGCCTCGTGCACTCACGCGACACCCGACTTGTCCATTTCGCACCAGAAGCAAGCTGTGGCGCGAGACATTTTCCTCCATCCTTGATAAAAATGCGCGTCAGTCAGTGTACCCAGACAAAGGTTCAGATTCCAGAACGGGGGCAGGGCGGACCGGATGTCGCCTCGAGAAAATCGAGGTTCCAGGCACCGCCGTGACTAGAATAAGCCCTTGTCAGAGGAACCATTCCTTCCCTAAGCAAAAACTACCGTGCCTTCGCTTTGTCCCATCAGCCCTCCTTTGGGACCCGACCGGTGCTTCCAGGGGACGCCTGAGCCTGACGGGGACCCCTACGCTCAATCACCTTGGTCGTCTAGGCATTCATTAGCTCTTAAAGCTCTTCCATAGGAGCCACCATTGTCTGATCCAGGCGAGGCCGTTTGTCGCCTGGCGTTTTTACTGTTTATTTGGGACATTAGAAAATCCACATCGAGGCAGGGACGAAAGAAGGACTGTCCCTCCCCATCTTATTTGGGCCACGCCATTTTCTTATTTTATTTGAACCACATTCCAATCTATTCCCAGCGGGAACCCCGTGTCACACCTTCCTCCAAACTCACACATATCTTGCAGCAGGGCTTACTATAGGTGGCCGAGCAAAGGAGAAAAAAAGGGAGACAAGAAGAAATATTCTCTAACACCTCCGGATGTCCCCAAACCATTATATGTCGGTTGCAGAAGCTCGCAATAACCACTTTGTCATCCCCGCCCGGCCGCCCGCTGCAGAATCCTACAACGATCATCCGGAGCTCTTCTCATCTTGGGTGGACCATCCTACAAGTATACTTAGCGGCAGGATCCATACACCTTTGTAGGAGGGCAAATTCGAGATCAGGATCTCTTTATTTTTTATTTTTTTTTTCTTCCTTTTTCCTTTTTGCTCCCCTATTTTGCGCGCCAATGGCTCTCGCACGCCTCATCCCCAAGAGCAAGGACGATGACTACTCTCCAGTAGTCTCGTCGCCTCTGAACCCTGAGAGCTGCTACCAGGCACAAATGTGCCAGCAGTACAAGACTCAGAGAAGAATCACTTTAGCCGGACGCCCAACTTCAAAGCAGAGGAGCCCTACCCAGCTTCTGATGAGGAACAAGGCCGCCGTCGCTTTCCACCACCACGCCATTGCAGTTAGCCAATCGAGGGGCCATCATGACCTGTGGGCGGTCAGCGGCGATATAGGTGCCGGGAGAAGACCGTCATCGAACTTGCTGCATGTCGGCAAACAAGGGAGGACGCTCCGCTGCCCAACCAAGATCTCTGGCAGGAACTACAGCAGTAGCACCGTGACACCATCACATCCAAAACACGCAATATTCCCCGCACCTGTGGGTGTCTCCTTCGACAGCATCATCAGCAGCTCCGTCGGCGACGGCGACGACAATGTTTTTGAGACGGAGGAAGAGGAAAAGGTGCATCTGCTGACGCTGCAGGTAAACGGCGACGATTTCAGGGTCGACTTTTCCGGCGTCACCATCGACCCCATGACGACGATGACAACGACGGCGACAACAGTGCTCATGCAAAGGCCGCGAACCATCCGGGATTTATGGTCGACACCCGGGAGGATGCTGGGCGGGGCTGCCGCCGTCTGCTGCTTATTATTACTTTTCTTTGTCAAAATTGAAGCGCTGTTTAGCAACTGGTTTATGCAGTGAAGCACATTGATCGCTGCCCACACTCTCCTTTGTTCTTTCTTTTAATACCCGAGGTGAATCACTGGACCAACGAGAAAGCTGGACATGTTGAGAAAACCGGGAACGAAACTTGGCGTCCGGCGTTTGTTTGAGAATTATGCGTCTGCGGTATCTATTGAACCGACAAAGCTCCCGAGTGGTGTCTATTGCTTCGTTTCTCCATCTTGTCCAGAAACCGGCCATAGATTCCCTGATCTAAAAGCCCTGCTTGTATGCCTTTCAATGGGAAGCAAGAATGTTGTACAGTACATAATCATCTAGTATCGTCAGAAAAAGAAGAAAAAACAATTTTATACACACAAAGTAAATTCAGTCACAACGAGGTGACCGGACAGAAGCGGGAGGCGACAGAGTTCTCAAAACGCCCGGCACCTTCTCTCATTGCTTCTTTTTGTCGTGTTCAGTGACGGTGGCTGGCGGTGGCGAAGGAGCGCCACCCTTCTTGCTATTCTGCGTCGTTATGCCGGTCTCAACCTGCCATATGGCCCTCTCAAGTTCAACTTCTAGTTGGGGGAGATCGAGCAGCCGCGTGATGCGTTGGGCATTCTGCTGAGAAAGAAGCAAAGTTTCTCCTTTTGGGTAGTTTGGTGCCTCTCCTGGGCTAGGGTGTTCGATTATGATGGGGGACTCTGGCAGGTTTGCCGATGTCTCCGTCGTTGTTGGTTCTGCGGCAGACGGCAATGGGTGGTCCTGGTCCGCATATACCTGGTCGAGGATGGGTGACGGAACTGGCGTTATAAGGTTGTTTTGGAGCAGGAACTGTATATGCCGCCCGCCCGCAAGCGCTCTCCAATGAGACCAAGCTCTGTAGACCAGATAAAAGAAAGGGATGTTGGGTACGCTGATCCATTGTTAGCGCGTCTTTCAAGCAATGTCGCGCCCTGCCAAGCACACACTTACATTGGTAGAATACCCACTGGTATGGTCAGAGGCATACCCAAAAAGCACAGCACAAGGCGCTTCTTGTGTATAGACTCGCGCTCTGTGCTTAGGGTGTGCAGGATACTCGGGATCTTCTCGGCCTTCACCAGGCTCTCCGGATAAACAACCTCGACCTTGACCTTCCCCGCCTGCTCGTCGCTCTGACGGGCGCTTGAAAGCGGCGGGACAGACTTGAGCCCCCACTCCTCATATGGTATCCTCCTGAGGGCCTGATTGCCATATCCGACCACCAACTTCTGCCACCCGCCCGGCTTCTTCTCCCACTCGGCCCATGTCCGTGCCGCTCTCGATTGTATCCGTTCCGATATGGTCTGCTTCTTGGGGATGGCGGGTGCTCGTTGGCAATAGAGTAGCGTCCGGCGCGTGGAAACGGGAAGGAGAAACAGTCGCATCGTAGTAACGGAAATTTTTGCACTCGACGGACTGATGTTGTCGGACTTGGGGTCCAGTGCCGGTCAAATGACCTGTGGCGGGAGCTGTGGTATGCAATCGGACAGCACTTTTACCGGCAGTTGACTTGCGATGACCGGCGACAAGCTCTACGCAGGAGGGGCAAAAGTATCTTGAAGAAAAGATAGCGTAGCTGTATTTTTCGGTGCGTGCGCGTTTCATCAACGCGCGTTCATCCCGGCGACTGCCACGGATGAGCTTAAAATTTTATTTTATTTTATTTTGGTGTGGTTCAGGGATGGTGGAAATTGTCACTTTGAAACTACTACCTACCGTAGACCTAGAACTGGAGACTTTTGAGCTTCCTATCTAATGTAGACCCGATCGCATGAAGCCTTCGTCCTAATCGAAAATAAGCAATTGGAAAACGCTAAGAAAAGATGCGATGGCAAATATGCATTTGATTCCAGCCCCTATTAACAGCTATAAAAAGAAATAAAAAAAAAAAGAACAAAAAATCTTGCCTCCAACAGTCAGGCGTTGCGCTCGGCTCACCGACCCAACGTCGGATGAAGGAGGGATTACCACAGCGGCGCAGGAAAATGGATGATGACGACATCAGATTGACGCGGGCGTCGGTTGATAATCCAGGCTCCAGCACCTGCAGGTTGACGGGGCCGCATGGGAAAATC
Source organism: Pyricularia pennisetigena (assembly GCF_004337985.1). Classification (NCBI taxonomy): domain Eukaryota; kingdom Fungi; phylum Ascomycota; class Sordariomycetes; order Magnaporthales; family Pyriculariaceae; genus Pyricularia; species Pyricularia pennisetigena. The sequence goes on from NC_043742.1 coordinate 4,242,803, forward strand.
CCTGTAAAACAAGAGGTTGCAGTGCATTTTGGGTTGCTGGCGAGGGCCCCACCATGCGCGTGCCAGAGGTTCTAGGGACTCTCGATAATATGTAAGGGCCAGTCAGTGTCAAAGCTTGATCCCCGCCACAAAAATTCCCATCCTAGACCTGAGGCCCGGCTAGTCCCACGCTGTGGCAGGGAAGCCAGTCAAGGTCTTAATAGGGTAGCAGTAGCACTAGGCGCCTAGCAGCCACCGGATTTCCGTCACACCATCGACACCAGGGCCAAACTACCGTCGATCGCAACCTGATTCCAATCTCTTTCTGAATTGCCTTTATTCAAGATCAGGATGAACACAAATTTCCTCGACTTTTCGCCAATCTACTCCCTGCTATGACACTGTCAAGTTTGAGCGGGTAGCTTCTCATTCGAGCAAGCACACCAAACGTCGAGTTGAAACCCGCGAGTCGCAACATCGAATAGTCAGCTCCTCAACAAATCTTTTAAACGAACTGGTTCGTCCCGCCAATCTCGCGCGCGCCTCGCGGTCGAACTCACCACCTAAAGCAAGGCAACCAACGCCAACGCGGGCTGGAAGGATGCCCGACGTGAAGCAAGTACGGACTTTACCACGTAAGTTTGAGCTCGAAGGGCGCCCCGTTCTACCGTTCACGTTGTTCTCGGCTTGACATTCCGCTGACACGAACTGGGCGCGCTTCGCCATCGCATGATATGTAGCATGGATTGAATCTTATAACACTCGACTTGGTGCACCTTCTGAAGAGCACATCAGTCCGCTCGAGCCCCAACTGCCACAGCCAACCATACTGCCACAGCACAACAGTCAACCGAACGAACCGCAGAGGGTGACGACGCATAGTAGTGGGAGCAGTAGCCAGAAAGCCCGGTCAAATAATCGCCAACAGCAGTCGCCGGATGGGTATCCAGATTCTTCATCCGAGAAGCTTCCGCTGAAGAATCGTCGACCGCGAAACTTGTCCCAGTTTATTACGGGCAAGGGGCCGAGCAAGTGGGATCATCTGCGGTCAGCGGATCCGGTAATCGTGCCCAACCGCGCACCGCAGCTGCAGCAGACATGGCGCGACTTTGTAACCTCGTCCAGCTACGCTGCTCATCGACCCAACGAGCACTCGGAAATCGTTGACGATGCGGCTCTGGAAAAACTACAACCCGGGCTTAACGATCCGATTCGTCTGCCTAGCTCGGCTGGTGGTGAGACGGCATACAACCCTTCGACTAGGACCAAAGCGCGCCGGGCAACCCCATTTCTGGAGCGATTGATACTCGTACCGGTGCGCCACCCATTGGGACCATTGTTCTGCCGCCTGATGGTGCTTTCGACCTCGGTGGTCGCTTTGGCGCTAGCCGCCACCATTCAAAAGAAAATCTCGGAAGATTCTGGGAATCCGAACGTTGGTCTTGAGGAGCGCGGCCAAGCCATCTTTGCCATTGCTGTCGATACAGTCGCGATCCCTTATATCGGCTATATCACGTGGGACGACAATATGGGTAGGCCGCTCGGCTTGCGTCCACCCAAAGAGCGCGTCAAGCTGATCCTTATGGACCTTTTCTTTATCATGTTCAAGGCTGCCAGTACCGGCCTGGCGTTTGAGACGCTCATCTTTAGCAGGGTGTCCTGGACGATTTCTCTCATCCGGGCGCTGGCAGCGTTTGAACTGATCGGTCTGGTATCGTGGGGTATGACGCTGATTGCAAACGTTTTCAGAGTCGTAGAGCGACTCGGTGGATGATATCCATCACTCCCTTGAAACAAGATGAGTGGTATGGACTGACTCATGACGAAAGACGAGAACTCCGCGCTGCAACAAGCCCCACCCCCCGACATGCACGATGATCACTATCCCTTTTTGTTTTTCTCTGTGTTTTTATTATATTACGACTTCCTGGAGCGACTTTCGAATTTGGGCATCGGCGAGGCGTTATAAGGAAGGGACAGGCGGAACTTCGGTGGGTCAAAGTATTTGGTCCCAGGCAACCAAATCCGTGTAAGGATACAACAGTCCTTGCAATGTATTAAATAGTATACCTAAGCCGGCATTGAATTGATATACATTATACCCAGGGCGCTACCATTTTTAAAGCCTGGAAGCCTTGCTGTTCATATCCTGGGAAGGGATTTCTATAACGAGTTTCCCAAATTGCTTGCCGGCTTTCAGATCATCAAAAAGGCCTTCTATGCCTTCAAGGTTATCCAGCCCCTTCACGACACGGCTCACAACAGGCTTGATCTCCTGTTTGCGAACAAACTCAATCATGTTACGATAGTCCTTGCGGCTTCCCATGGTCGTACCGCGTATCTCGATGTGCTTGAGCACAGCCTGCATTACCCAGTCCATCTTGGGGCCAGTGGTCATGCCGTAACTTGAAATGATTCCACCGGCTTTGAGCACCCGCAACGACCGCTTGACGATGTCGCCCCCTGCCCCGTCAATGATGGCATCAAGGAACGGCCTGACTTTGGGCAGCATCTGAGCGAGCTGCTTGTCCCAATCAGCATCGCGATAGTTTACGCCGCCCTCAGCCCCAAGCTGCTTCGCACGCTCAATCTTATGCGCGGTCCCGCTCGTCACCCACACGCGGCAGTTCATGGCCACGGCGAACTGGAGCGCCGCCAGGGCGACTCCGCCGCCGATCCCAGTGACGAGGACGTTCCTGCGCGGCTCCAGCGGGTTCACGGTCGGCGAGATGCCGGCCTTGACCACGACGGCGCGCCAGGCGGTGAGCCCGACGAGCGGCAATGCAGCGCCCTCGGTGGGGCTCAGATGCTCCGGCGCGAGCTCAACCTCGTCGGCATCGATGACGGCGTACTCGCGGGCGGTGCCGGCATCCTCATACGTGATGGCGCTGCCGCAGACGGCGAACTTGAAGAGCTCCTCTGGGCCGTCCGGGTCGGCGCGCCAGCCGCGGGACGGTGTGGGCAGTACGGCCTTGCCGACCAGGTGGGAGGGCCCCGAGACCACAGTGGCGTAGCCATCCGCCAGCATGGGGGCGTCGAAGGATATGCCCGGATACAAGTGTTGGCGGATAAAGAGGTCTCGATGGTTCAGTGCCACCGCATGGTACCGGATCAGAAGCTGGTTGGGGCCAGGGCTTGGCATGGGCACCTCCTTGAGTTCTAGGCTACATGGGCAGTGTTATTTTAGCTGAGTTTTGTTGCCACGAGAACTTCATTCCCGCCTTACAGCTTTAATTTTCTCCAGGCATGACATACGGGTAATAAACCTTGCCTGGCTTCCCGCCCTCTGTTTTCTTCACGCTGAGTTGAAGAGGCATAGTGCAAGTGGACGTATCGCTGCTTTGAGCTATTGTCGGTATAAGTCAATAATGTTGATTGTATTTTATATACGACTTTGCATTGAGCAATAATGGCTGCAGAATATGATACCCCTTAATAAATTATACTCTTACACTGTATGATGATGAATGTGATATAATTTTATAACTAAAGTCAAGCCGGGCGGACGGAGATTGGTGATGTAAGTCCGTCCCCGCATTCTCCAGAAAAAAAAAAACCCTCGGCTCGCTCTTTGACTCCAAAGGTTGCCAATGTTCATTCGTTGGACGATTCAAGGAACGGACTGGTCAACTAGACTACTGTAGACCTAGGCGAAAGCGGCTTACAAATTGCAATTTTACCCCAGATCAGCCAGATTTGGCTGGCAACCCATAGTAGCATTTGGATCAACGCTGAATTTACCAATGTTGACAATTTAATGCTCACCTACAACAGCAGGCGATAATCTATGAAAATCCAACCGTAACAAATTTGAAAGAGCTTTATTAGTTTCTTGCTTTTGTTTGTGTTCCAGTTCCCAAGTCTTATGATCTAATCATAGTCATGGTTTTGGCGTAAATTTGATTTTGTCAACCGCTTTGCTTGGACCTCTCGTCACACTGTACCTTACAATGACCGTTTGCATTGAGACCGAGGAATGTATGGTGGGAAGCCTACCCTGCATCGACTAGTTGCCTTGGGCTGGGCCCACTCAGAGCCAAAAATTGGATGCGCCGCGAGCCAATTCGACATCGCGCCAGAGACGCGACGAGCGAGACCAGAGCTCTGTTGGAGATCCAAGCTTCATCTGCTCTAGTGAATCCCCCACCCTTTGGGAGCGACTTGGAGCACAGAACAGGAGCATTCATCACGATTGAGCATATCTTTCCTCCATGAAACTAGGATAAGCTGATTATTTCCGAACACTTTTCAATCACCGGCCAAGATGTCTGGCGCATCTGGCAAATGGCGCGAGGACCAGGTCCTTGTCATCTGCCCTGGCAGCAAGACCACAATGGCTCAGATGGGCTGCGCTGAACTGACCCCTCCAGCGCACCGCATCCCTACGCGCATGTTCAAGGACGATGAAGGCGAAGGTTATAGGCCGTATCATATCGAGAAGCGCAAAAAGACGCCAGCGCAGCCTGCCAATGGTGCGGCGCCTCAGTCAGAAGAGGACGAATGGGAGTACATCGAGGACCCCGATGCGACAGAGGGCGCCATATATCCCATCAAAGGTATGTACCTCTATTCAGGACTCTGAGATGTGCTGCATGGAGCAATCTTACTTGCTTGTACAGCCTGATGAGGACTGACCCTTCTCCTTTCTAGGCGGTCGCATCGTCAACATGCATGCCTTCCTGGCCTTTCTGGACCACGTCCACAGTCTGCTCACGACGACTTATCATAACACACCGATAATGCTGATGGCATCCCCACAGTGGACACGGCCAGACTGCGAAGCTATCACACGCTACATCTTTGAAAAGACAAAAACCCCTGCACTCTGCCTGATCCACAGTGCTGTTGCGACCCAGTACGGCCTCAAGTGGCCGAGCATGACCGTGGTCGACGTGGGCTTTGAGAAGGTGGATGTCACCTGCTTATACGACAGCAGGGTTGTCAGCCATCAGGAGGTTGGCAACCCGGTCGACGAGAACTTTGGGGAGGCCATCTCGGGCGGAGAGGTCTTTACACGAAAGCTTCAGAGCTTGCTCAAGGATAAAGAATTCACATATGAAATGGCAGAGCAATTGAAGAAGAGTCCTGTTTGCGAAGTCCTTCCTTACGCGGCCGAGAACCCGCTGCTCATGGAGCTGCCGAAAGAGAACGCATCGGCTGGACCCGTACCGGCTCCAACTGCCGTGCTTCAGGCGGCCCAGGAAGCACCAGCTACCGTGGAGCCCACGCGACCGCCGATCACCACTGCTGATGCCGAGGAAGATGATGAGGCTGGCGACGACAAGGCTGCCAATAACGACGATGGAGTTTTGGACGTTGCTAGCATTGTTACTAGCGGTCAAACGAAGGAATTCCTGGCCAAGAAGGAGAAAGAGAAGGCGGAGAAGCAAAAAGGGAAGAAGGGGGCCAAGGGTCAAGAAGGCGATGCAACTGCCACGAAGACCGCAAGGCTACCCAATTCAAAGAGGATGAAGGCTACATTTCACTACGAGGAGGTGGTGCGAGAGGAAGCTCCATTACCCGCAGATGCCGAGCCGAAGCCTGTCGAGACGACCAACCCCCCTGCAAGTGGTCAAGAAGCCACAGCGGAGGCCAATGGTGCTCCCGCAGGGGAAAGCAGCGAAGCAAAGCCCGATTCAGATAGCAGTGCAGCACCGACCGCTTCCAACGGTGAAACCAAAGAGCCCGAAGCAAAGCCAGCAGACACACCACTATCCTTCTTCCCGTCTGCTGAAGCACCAGCGGCCGCGGTGCCCTCTGGCACAGAGCGCGCGGTGAAGCGGATAAGGCGAGACATTGAGGTAGGGTTGGAGAGGTTCAACTTTGCGGACCGTGCCGAGATCGACCGCATCGTGACTGCAATTTACAAAGCAGTACAGGGGATTGAGGACATGTATATGCGCCCGGCTTGCTGGGAGCACCTGGTTTTCGTTGGCAACGGTGCTCGCGTGCGCGGCCTCAAGGAGAACATATTGCAGACGCTGAACTCTAGATATTTGGTGTCCCCCAGCACTGCGACCATGTTCACTTCGGAGCTGCCGTCGAACCTGGCCACTCCCACAGGGACCGGATCGCAGACACCCACAGGGAGCTTTACGGGACCGCCTCACCAGCTTCCTGCCCCTACGAGCGGCGTTAATCCGCTGCTGCGTGATGCGGTGACCGCGGCATCTATGGGACACGCCGGGACACCAGGAGGTCCTATGGGACCGAACGCGCCTGGGAGCACTGCCGGCGATGGCGGCGCGGTATCGTCTCATTTTCACAGCCAGACACCGACAAGTATCAAGCTTGCTGCTTTACCCACTTATCTCGGCGAGTGGACCAAGAACGGTTACGAGGAGGCTATGTTCTTGGGAGCGCAGGTTGCGGCGAGGCTGGCTTTCTGTATGCACAATTTGAGTGCTGCCGAGGCAGAGAGCCAAAGGTTAATGAGCCTGAACAGGATTGAGTTCAAGTAAGTCCTTCTCCCGTTGTTCCCGAATGTAGAGGTTTGATGAGCGGATGCTAACATGATGTTCGCAGTGAGCTTGGTCCCAAAGCCATTCGAACCCACTCTATGCTTGGCCAATAGACCCTTTGTCCTGGACAGTCAATACAAGACATAGTTTACGTCCCTCTGAGCTGACAAAGTTGATTTTGAGCTGATTGTGGCTATTTTTGTTTGGACTGACTGACTTTTTTTCTGAAAATTGATTGCGGGTTTCCTACCAGATCCTCACTAATCTACACGTCAAGATAAAGCGATTTTCTAGAGTTTTGGTATTTTGGGTGGTTTCGTGATGCCGTTTTCTAGCCAATACTTGGAGGGACTAACCAGTGTATTCATTCGATTGTGACTCACTGCATATTCTTCTTCAGCTGAGGATCTCTTAGAATTAAGCAGAAAGTGCATCTGCACTCAAGCCAAAGGACCTTGGGCACGACATACATAGCCTTTGCTCCTAGTTTTGTCTTGTCTGTTTATACTTGCTCATACTCGAACACTGCTGCACTTTTCTTCAATACGTAACCCCGCGCGCACCCGAAAACAAAACCCACAATGACGGAGCGGCGCCTCATCAGCTCCGGCTCGACATTCGAGTCGCAGATCGGCTACTCGCGCGCCGTCGTCAGCGGCGACTGGATCATGGTGTCAGGCTGCACGGGCTACGACTACAGCACCGGCGAGATCGCAGCGGGCGACGTGACCGCGCAGGCGGAGCAGGCCTTTTGCAACATCGCGTCCGCCCTGCGCGAGGCCGGCGCCGACATGCGGGACGTCGTGCGCGTGCGCTACATCCTGCCCGACCGCGCCGACTTCCCCAAGATCTGGGACGTCACGAGGCGCTGGCTCGGTGACGTCCGGCCCGCCGCCACCATGGTCCAGGCCGGCCTCATGGAGGAGGCCATGCTGGTCGAGATCGAAGTCACTGCTAGGCGCGGCGGGGCCGGTGGTGGGCCTTTGCTGGCGTGAGAGTCTTTGTGGGTGAGGTTCGAAGTGGGGATTGGTTTGCGGTGCGGCTGTGGTGTTTGGTTAGGCTAGGTGGAAGGGGAACGATGGGTGTTGTTTTGTTCCGGGGCTTTGTAATACGACAGGTCAAGTAGACTCGGCACAAATCAGTCGCACGCATATTCAAACTGCAATCGATGTAGGTGGGCATGAAATTATTTGGCATAGCAAAGCTTTGCTGATCTGGTTGACTAGGCAGGTATAAGAGTGGCATATATGCGGTAACCCAGTGGCCTGCCATGGAGAGCTTGGCGATCCTGCCCTCCCATCGCGAGGGGAGATACACCACATCGAGCCCTTGACTTCCACCCAATTCTTCCGAGTAGTAGCCGAGGGGTTTTATCATTTTTGCAGCTGTTTTGCTTGCAAGTGATAAGATTCTGATTCCTAGTACCCTCCGGCCCTGTACAAGTGCGAGCGGATGACTAAAATCTCAGAAGCTGAAGTCTGGCGATCACTGATCGATTGTGCATTCTCTGATATTCACACCTGAGGACATTCAGTAATTTGCCAGATATTTACAGTGTTCTGCACAGGCATGTATCTAGATTCACGGTACTGGAGGCTTTGAGGGCGAGAAGACCGTATTAGGCATCTGATGGTGTAAGGCTCTAGCCAGAAAGAAGCTGATGGTGCTTCTGAGACGAACACAGCTTCGCGAAACGGTGGGCTATTATTTCACCTTCTGCTTTGCATCTCGATAATGTCCCTGAGGTCGCAGTGACCACCAGTCTCATCTGACTCAACGGAATTTCTCCATCATGGCCAATGGCTTTTGAGCAATCTTTGACGACCACGCGCAACGAATACTTAGAGGTTCTGCCTATCCATGTCTGCGGACTAGGTCCCTCATTGAATTGAGCACCCTGGGCAGATTTAAAACGCCGTCATTGGTTAGAATGCCGCAGACCGATAGTCACATCAAGGGAAAGCACTCACTGTTCACGGAGGGTATCCGTACCATACAAAGCCAAGGCGTGGATGTCGAATCTCCTTGAATATCTCGGCGTTAGAGGCCCGAATTTTATGTGATAGGACTGGCGAATATGTGATATTTACTCACAGGCGATAGAGATCCAAGCGGTCCGGAAACTCATCTTCCGGTTCCGAAATCGTAGTGAAGCGCCTGTAGGCGGCAATATATTCGTCCCCAAACCTGTGATTAGGTACCATCCACTGACCGAATTCGTCTATTATAGAAGCATGTTGACAAGGTTCGGATTTGTTTTGTTAGCTTCATCCCGAAAAAAAAAGGACACAAAAACAAGAAGACAATACTTGAGCAGTAAAACAAGCTCCACGTACATTCGTTGTGCGCATAAAAGGAGCTCAAGCCAAAAACACGGATTTTCCCATTGTTCGTATCGACCCCTGAATTTGCATACCAAAGGTCTCCATGGACAAGACAGGGTGTAATAGATTGCCCGCCACTCTCAAGAGGCCTGAGGAGACGAGGGATGACCACGTTCACCAGGACGTCCGCTAGCAAGTCAAACTCCCGGTTGCGAGACTTGCGACTCTTGGCCTCGAGGCCAAGAGCGAACCTCATGCTCTTGGCGAAGAAAACCTCCCAGCGGTCTTCCCAACCGACATACTGTGGCAGGTTGCCACGGTAGGTTGTCACGGGGAAGCCGAACTTGCCCTCGGGTGATCTGCCGACCCGATGCAACCTCACCAGGTGTGAAGCGAAGGCGACGGGGTCTGGCATCTCGTCCGACATGTCGTGGAAGTCGCAGATGAGGAAGTAGGCGCCAGGAACGGTGGAGTAGGAGCCCCAGCCTACAGGCTTGGTGACGAACTCGGGCGCGGCCTGGTGTGCTGTGCACAATGATGCATACTCGCCCTCGACAGCGGCTTTGCAGTTCTTCCAGGCAAAGACTTTGATAAAGAAGGACTTGCTTGTCCCATCAAGCAGGGTAACATCGATTCTCCCGATCTTGTTCCAGAAACTGACCCCGTGGCTCTCGACGGACTGAACCTTGCATCCTCTGGGCAGGGCTGGTATATGTGGAATGACAACATATTAATTATTTCTCGTATTCTTTTTTCTAGTTCTTTCACCATAGCGTGTCTAGGCATTGCTATTCGGAAAAAGTGATAAAGGTGAGGGTTTTCTTACCTTTTAAAATTGCAGGGTCGAGAGGCTCGCGATCGTGGCCGAAGTCTGGGATGTCAATAATACCTAGCCCCATGTTATTGTTATGTTACACAAGCCACTGTATGAGTATAAACGTCGTGAAAATAAAGATTCAATGGGGATAGGAGCTTACAGAATACGCCAAATATCCTTCTGAATCTGACGAGCGGGGTAATGGATCTTAAAACAGATAACCAACACCTCGGCGCTTAAATACTTGTTCACGGATCTCCACCTTGAAGGTATTGGCAGATATAAGTCCAAAGCCAGGAGTGCATTATCAGATCCAGCTACATATCACCAAGTCTTGTAGATCTTTTTCAGCTCATAATCAAATCATCACCCTTCCCCTACCCGCCTAAAACACACATCAGAAATTGGAACGCAACGGTGGTCCAGCAAGATGGAGCCGCCAGCATCCTCGACGCGCCTCGCTCCAGGGAGCCATGAGGACTTTATGAACCTCGCAATCGAGGAGGCACGCAAGTCCCGCCCGGACCCGGGCAAGTTCCGCGTGGGCGCGGTGCTTGTAGACGAAGACACGGGCGAGGTCTTGTCACGGGGCTACTACCTCGAATATCCAGAAGTATGTGAAGGAAAGGGCAGGCCTCTTTACCACCCTCTCTAGGGGACCGGCTTTTCTTGAAAAAAAAAAAAAAAAAAACAGCTCGCAACAGCTGATACTGACGCGGGCATATTCTCTTGGGCCAGGGATACAACGGCAGTCCCGGCACTGTCCATGCGGAGCGCGTCTGTATCATCAAGGCCGCCGAGCTTTACGGCGTGTCCGAGGCCGAGCTCGGCACGGTCCTGCCGCCCAACTGCGCCATATACACGACCATGGAGCCGTGCGATGCTCGTCCGAGTGGGGACAAGCCGTGCGTCGAGCGGTTGCTGGAAGTGAAGCAGGCCGTGAGGACCGTGTATGTGGGCATCCGCATGCCGGGCACGTCTGCTGATGCGGACGAACCTGGAAAACGGAGGCTGGAGGAGTCAGGGGGGATCAAGGTCTTGTATCCTCTGCCCGAGTGGGAGGCCAAGCTTGTCAAGATGGCACAGGGCGAAGAATGAAAAAATGGCAAGGCTAATGACCAATCAGCGTAGCACCGGCAATCGGTTTGTGTTACCACTCGGTCGACTTTTCAGTGACTGGATCATTGTCGCACATATCTTAGGAGTTGTTGATGGTTTTCATGCTCGAGGTACCTCATGATCCCCTTCTAATAATACGAAATGGTGCTCGAGGTGATGAGATTGGGATGTTTTTTTTTTATCTTCATTTGAAAACTAGACTGCAGCTTGCCCAGCTGTCACTCAAAAAGACAATGCTTTGGTAACCGCAACACCAGAGACAAACATCGACGCGACCGTTATTATGCTCGACACCGACATGAGCGACATGCCACTGATACCATGGCCCGCCGTGCAGCCGCCCGCAACCCTGGACCCGACGGCCATGGCGAAGCCGCCCAGCGCGGCCCTCGTGGCCGACACGCCGCTGAGCCCGGTGCCAGCCAAAGCCGTGGGCAGCGCCCTCGCCAGGGCGGCAGATCCGAGAATGATGCCGCTGACGAACACCAGCGCGCTCATCGACTTTGGCCTCTGCCCGCCGGAAACAGCCCACCAGAAAAGGTCGCCGAGCTCGTCAAAGACGGTCGACGTCCCCAACATCGACCGGCGGACGAGCAGCGAGACGAGCTGTGCCCCGGCGATCAGTAACCCGCCCACTACCGGCTCCATCTGCCGCCGGGTGCCGGCGTTGCCGCTCAGAGTGTTGACGTTCAGCGCCGCCCCGATGGCGGCGGCGGCCAGCGCCTCAAAGACGACCAACCCAACCCGTGGGCTCACCCCGACGCACTCGTGGAGCGTCAGACACGGCTTCTCCCCGGCCGTCTTGGCGGGCTCCTGGGCGTTGCGACGAGCCATCCACGGCCGCAAGAATCCCGTCCAGACGATGCCACCCGCCACGCCGCCGACGAGCGTCCAGTATCCCGACGGGATGCCAAGCCCGATCTGCGTCGCCACCGTTCCCGGACAGGAGCCGGCCAGGGCCATGCCGCCGCCGAGAAGGGCGCCTCCAACGACGTTGGCGTCTGCCGAGCCGACGAGGTTGAACGACGAGAAGCTGCGCGGGCTGAGCTTCACGTATCCCAGGCCCTGGAGGAGGGATGCAAGGACACTGCCGGGGAAGGGGATTTTTTTTTGTTAGTAGGTGTTTTGTTATCAGCAAGGTTTCGAGGTAGATGCTGGGTGTTCGGACGGAGGGCAGAAAACTGGAGGAGGGTGGGCACTTGGAACCTACGCACTCCCAGCTGTGGCCGTCAGTAGGGTTTGCAACATGTGGAAGTCTTCCAGCTCAAGCTGTGCCATGATGACCGACGGCTGATATACTCCCGCACCCGCCAGGGCTGCGCCGAATGCGGCACCTGAGATCAGGCCGGGGAGGATGGAGGCCGCCATCGTTTGTCGACGAGTGCCGGTTAGGAAAAAGGGGGTGATTGCAAGTAGCGACGGGACGCAAACGGTTTCTGACAAGGTTATAAGTTTAAATGAGATCGGCGCAACAAGTACTTGGTGTTCTTGCGGAGGTATAGAGTATAGCGACAAAGTCGGGAATTTTTGTTTGTACAAGATATCTACGAGCTTGGAGATGCACGCAAGAAAGATTTCCAAAGAGGAAACCCTTTAGAGTTTTTTTTTTTCTGTCTCTCTCAAGAGGCTGCTTTCAGGTCCAAATACAAGAAAAAAAAAATAGAGGCTCAACGGTATGATGATGCTGATGTCGGGGGTTTACGACTCGTGCGATGGTCCCCGAAATTCGACTTCGCCGTTGGCATAAATTCTAGTTGAATGAATGTGCATGGTGAGTGTGTATGTGTTGAAAATGGAACCACATACCTTGTCCGTTTTGCTACGGAGCCAGCATTTTGTTCGTCACTTTGCTCACGCTTTTTCAATAGCTGTGGATGCATGCATAAGCAGATTCGACATTGACCAGAAAGAACGAACTACTGGTAGATGGCGTAACTCAGCGGGGGGTTTTTTTTTTATTCTTTGCTGCTGCTAGCGGAACCCGACGCATCTCTGACGTGCTCAAAAAAATATACATGGTGGAGAAGGAAGCGCGCTATCCCCTCTCTCTAGGCGAGCAAGCGGAAAGAGCAGAAAAGGGGCTGGGATCTGTCCTCCGGGCATCCCGGCGCTTGCCCCGCCACGTCGGCGTCCCTCTGACAGCGATGTACCATACTACTCGTTACGACGTCGGGGTAGCAGAGCAAAGCCAACAGGTTTGTTCCCGTCGTCTTGGGCCGGGTTCCAAAGGACGCGTTTTACCACCCGCTCATCGCCCTGAAAACTCTATTATTGCTTCAAAAAGCTCGGCATTATTGTCCGACTCAAACCTTCATGTTTGTTCGGCGACCTCGTCTGTATGTTTTCTGAATGGCCCCGAGAGGCACATCCTTGTCGCAGTCCATATTCACTGATACCTTGATACACGTCTTTTTTTTTTTTTTTTTTTTTTTTTCTTCGCGAAATTAGACCGGTGGATCGCGCCGCGTAGTTCACCACGTCGGCTCGTTCGTTGGTGACAGCGAAAAGAATCCATCTAGGCGTCGTGAACGGGGCTCTACTCGCTCCAAAAGAACCGAATTATCGTATCGTCTCTGAATCTGGACGAGATGTGGACTATTATGAAACACATTTTGGTCGGCAATGATTAGCTTCATTGGATGATAACAGTGGGGAGACGCAGACACACGTCCTTGAAGCTAAGCGATGGGGAGAATAAAAAAAAAAAAGAGTGAGAAAACAAGATTAAACACGGAAAAGCTTGATAAGGTCGGTAGATAGGTAAGCGATTACTCGATTCTGTCCTGGAACTGGTCCCGGGACGCGTTCATCCCAAGGTTTACTACACTCACAATCCCAAAACCACTGCCGAAGACGGCATTCACAAGAAGCCGCCCGTGGAAGATCTTGCGAGGAATGACCAGGTCAACAAAAATGATCGTTATCAGCATCGGTCAGCGGCAAAACGAAACGTCGTGCTCGAGAGCATCAGTCCTTTTGGCCGATTCAAAGAGTCGCCAAAATCCATCCATGCAGGCCACTCCTGCAGCATCTGTGAGCAGCTTGTATGTTTGTGAACAAAAAGTCATCGGACCATTGATCAAATTCCATGAGGGAATATACCGGAGCAAACATTACTGCTTTTGGACCTTTGATTGTCTCTTGTCTGACGTATCCCGAGGAAACGTTCTTGGACCAATTTCAATCATTTGGTTCAACAGTTTATGAGTGCTGCAAATATCGCCACTTGTATCTCTCGGACCATCGCTAGCTCTATATACGATAGTAAAAAAAAAAAA
>NC_043742.1:4260055-4263247 GCF_004337985.1 Pyricularia pennisetigena
CTTTTTTTTTTTTTTTTTTTTTTTTTTTTTTTTTTTTTTTTCAGTTACATAGTCCCTTGTTTTAATGTCAGTGTCAGGAGCATTAGTGGCAGAAATTTGTTTTTTTTTGTCATGGCGCGCGTGCCGTACACCTCAGGACTGTTGTACTATTGGGTTGCTTACACAGTGGATCCACAGGTCCTTTTCCCTTGTAATGCATGCATTGCATGGAAATCATTTCATTAGACCAATGTTTTTTTCTTATTAATTAAGCATTGTGATGATTTTCCCCTGCTTGTATTATGCTTGCTTGTTCGTACCTTGTCTATATACTGCATGATCTGGAACCCAGCTTTTCTCATTTCCTGCTATCAAGTCTATAAGACTAGCCTGGTTCAATACTTGCCGCGGACAACAGTGCTGCAGCAGCACATTGTGCTTTCATGTGTTGAACCGTCACACACAAGCATTCATGATCGTAGGGAGAAGGAGTGGAAACAAGGCACCGAACTTGTCCGTTCTGATGTGATCAAAGCCGGAGCGGGGAATAGTCGGCATTTTCACAGTCATGGCAATGCAACCTGATGAGAAACACGGCAATGCCACACACGAAGTAACAAACCTTACCCACCTGGCCGTACTGATAGGAAATTCACTGGGTGCGGGCTGTCTTTCTGATGATTGGAAAGAATCGTTGATTAGAGATGCTCGCCATCGCTGACTCCGAAGCCAACACCAGTATCTGGTCGGGAGATGAGATTATGCCCGTGGTTTGGGTTGGCGGTTTTACACAAGGCGGGATAGCGGGTTAGGGATGAAAATCCCCGACGGAAATCTCGGAACCAATAAGGTTTAGCAGGCCCCCCTATTCGCTCCGCAATATTCTGGGAATCATGGACCGCTTACCAAAAGTTGAGAAAACCTCTCTCCCTCCAGTTAACCACAAATAGGCGCAGCAAAGTATGATTACCCCTGCTGAGGGAGACTTCCCCCAGGGTCTCTCCGTCCTGCCGGACACCGAAGCCATGGGTTGGGGAGCCGCAAGGCAGGCGCGAGCCCGCAAGCTCCTCCAAGAGTACCAGCAACGGTACGTCGCCGCCAATCCCAAGTCGGCGGATTCGTTCGGTCGCGCCTCGGCCTCTCTGGCGGGCGGCAACACACGATCCGTGCTGCACTACGATCCCTTCCCCATGGTTCTAGTCTCGGGGAGAGAGTGTTTTGTGACTTCGGAAGATGGCCGGGAGTATGTCGATTTCGTGTCCGAGTACTCTGCTTGCATGCTGGGCCACTCGCATCCCGCGGTGGCCGAGGCAGTTCAGGCCGTCATGAGGAGAGGCATCAACCTCGGCGGCGCGAGCAAGGAGGAGCAGGTTTTGGCCGCACTCTTGACGGATCGCATTCCCTCCATGCAGAGGATTCGCTTCTGCAATTCAGGCACCGAGGCAAACACCATGGCGCTCACTGTTGCTCGACACCACACTGGTCGTCAAAAGATCCTCGCCTTCGAGAACGGATACCACGGCGGCTTTATTGGCTTCAACAGCGGAGTACTGCCGACGACACTGCCCTTCGATTTTGTGCTGGCACGGTACGACGATGCCGCTCACGTCCGCGAGCTGGCCGACGACTCATTCGCCGCCATCATCGTCGAGCCCATGCAGGGCGTCGGGGGCATGATACCCGCCTCCCGTGCCTTCCTGCAGACGCTGCGGGAGGTTGCTGATGCGACTGGCGCCGTGCTGATCTTTGACGAGGTCGTCACCTCGCGCCTGCACTACAATGCACTCCAGTCCCACCACGGCGTCTTCCCGGACCTCACGACCATTGGGAAGTTCTGGGGTGGCGGTTTCTCATTCGGCGCCTTTGGAGGCAAAGCCAACATCATGGCGGCCATGGACCCTCCGGGTGCCGGCGGTTCCACCGGCAGCGCCCAGCAGCAGCAGCAGCAGCAGCAGCAGCGCCTAAGCCACTCGGGGACATTCAACAACAACGCCTTTAGCATGACGGCCGGGGCGGTTGCCTGCCGGCTGATCACGGGCGAGGCTATCTCAAAAGCCAACGCGCTGGGCGAACAGCTGCGGGAGGGCATCACGGCCGCCGGCAGGAGCGCGGAGTCACGCCCCTGGATGTGGGCCAGCGGCCTCGGCAGCATTCTGAACGTGCACTTTGGGGGCCCTGCCGCGGCAGAGCTCCGAGATCTTTTCTTCTTCTTCATGCTGGACCGGGGCTTCTACGTGTCGCGTCGCGGGCTGATTGCGCTCAACTTGATGCATACGGACCACCACGTGAGCCAGATGCTTGGTGCAGTGCGCGCTTTTGTTGAACTCGTCCGGGAAGCAACATAGACTCGCTGTTTTTGCTGTAGTCCCCGTCGCAAGAGGCACATTCCCGGCCCTCACATCATCGCTTAATCATCACTCAAAGCAGTGAAGAGGTCCTGTCGTGCCGAGATTCTAACTCGAGATCTTCCAGCAGGACAATGCGGCGCGGTCCAGGATCAAGCTTCTCTACCCAGTGCCGCTCATCGCCATAAAGACAGCTCGCAACTTTTGTATTCCCAGTTTGATCTACGTTGTTCCGGTTTTGCGAACACGCAAACTGCTCTGTTTCGGTGGGATATGATCGACATGATCCTGAAAACGTAACCCAGTGGGCGCTTTGGTTCGGTTATAGCGGGTGAGTCCCTGTCCATCCAGTTCATCTGTCTATAGCATGGCGATAGACATGCGCTCAGTGTACATTGGAAGATCGATAGCAAAGCTATGAGATGAGTTGTGATGCATAAGCTCGTCAAGATGTCAAAACTCGATATCCCCAACGCAAAGAAAGTTGTGGTCTTTGATTTTTGCTCAATGATAGTAACGAATACATACTTTGTTTTTCTACAAGCTCTATCAGTTCGGTTGGATTATGGGTAGCATATCGCGAGTTTATTGCAATACTTGGTGGCTGCTGCTAACAACCTTCATTTCAGCTAACTCGGTAGACGAGTACTCAGTCATTGGCAGTGACCAGATGATAGCCTATATATGTAGCAAGATGCTTTGTCATATGGATTTTCTTGGTGTACAGCTTGGGGAATTCAGAAGTAAAAAGAACGCAGGTAAGATAAAAAACCTGAAATAACAAAACAAAAGGGTATCATGTCAACCAATCTCGGCCCCTTTTATGTAGGGATTAACACGCTAGCAACTTGACAGAAAGAGAGAAAAA